>NC_061521.1:7812500-8042500 GCF_022379125.1 Scophthalmus maximus | reverse complement strand
GAAAAAACAGTTGAAATCCTACTTGGGTTTCAGGCTGAAATCCACATTTTCCCTGCTGTAGTCAAAGCACTGAGCTCTTGTTCATGTGAAGAATGTGTTTGTGAAAGTGAAACAGTCTTCGGTGTCGGTGTCACAAGTTCAGGCTGGTGAAAGTTGAAGTGCACTACCACTGTCAGCCTCAGTCCATTCAACAGTGACACTGGGCTCTTGATGAACGTGCGCTCACGTGGGACTGTAGTTTGTCAGTTCTCGTTTTGACTTGCTTCTCGCTCTTGTTTTGATTACCGCTCGTGAGTTGACAGTGTCAACATAGGCAGGCGTCTGACATTGTTACTTCTTCACCTGTTTAAATGCGGATGCGGAGGGGCTGGCGGGTGGGGGTGTTGCTTTACTGGGGTTTCAGATTCGTCCTCAGATACATGCAGATGTCAGTGAGTCCCCAAAGTATGCGGGACAAATATTAGTGGAATCGTTTCCTACGTTTCTGAATCGTGGACATACCTGACATTCTTTGCAGTGAGCAACAGGAAGATGTTTTGTGTTGATCTTGATCTTTTGTTTGTAAGGGACGACAAGGGGTCTTGTGATTCCCAGAGTCTTTCCCTGATAAAGTCTGACAGTTGAAGGATGTACGCATAAATGATCTGAATAGTTTGTGACATTTATTCCGTGGCAGATGCTCCACAGTCACGAGTATTTTATTTGCCCTCCACCTTTCTGTTTGTCTTTCACAACACAATCAGCTCCAATATTGATCCATGCTGTTACAGCAGTGTGCAGGGCTTTCCCTACCATTCAGTGCTTCCCACAGAATTAGATCGATCTGCGGCGATAGCCTTGGGGGGGGGGGTACAGTTAGTTCTCATGGGCAACAAAGCCAGTGTGACAGATAAGAGTGCAGTCTCCATGCCTGCTGAGAGCTGCATTACCATCACGCCTAGAGCCGAAACTGTGATGAGGGCTGCCTGCGAGGATGGTAAAAACCTTTAGATGTTTTGATGGCACACTGACACGGGCGGGATTGCCGGTGCAGAGCTAGCAGGAGAGAGCTGCCCACAGTTCTACAGCGAAGTAACTCGGCAAAACACAAAGTTAGAGATCGTATGCGTTATTGTGAGAGTGTAAACAGACTTTGGTTCATTATGTAATCATGGTGCTGCTTCATCACTGTTTTGGTTGCACGATATATTGTCCCAGAAATTCGATTGCGGTAACTTGCGATAAAGAATATTATCGTCATTTTGAGACCATTTTTTGATACTGAGTCATGTGAGCTTGCAGTGTAGGCCTATTGATTGTTGTGCGTGCGAGTCCTACATGATTCGTGGTGCTGCTGAGAGAAATGTAAGCCAAAGTTTAGACTTGTGTTAGGCCTCAGACAAAACAAGCAATTTGAAGACACGGTGCCTTAAGAAAAATACGAAGAAGATTTGTCTGACATTTTATAGACCAAACTAGTAATTTATGAATAATATGACAAAAACACATGAGAACAGAAGCAGCGAGTCTTTGCTTTCTCAGACTTTCTCAATTATGGGTTGTCTTATACTTCTTAAACAATTGTGCGTTCATTCGTTACCTCAGATTTTAGAACAATGCGAGTACCATTGTAACCGAGTTTTCCATCATGGGTTATTTGTTGCCTTGTTATGTGTTGTTGAGTCTGTCTAATGAGTCTTTTAGAGTTATTCAGCCCTAAACTTGTTGGGTTAGTCAAATTTCACCTGCAACAGTCCCAGAAGGCTGTTTTAACGTGTTCTGCTGCCATAGAGGGGAAATAAAAAAGAATGAAGGGTTAGGGAGATAATCTGTCAACAGCCAAGAACTACATCTGTCACAGACGAGGACCTCGAAAAGACTGAAGTCTGTGAACGGTCAGAGGAATTGATCATACGAGAGGAATGGGAGTGAGAGAGGAAACGACTCGCCACAGACGATGAGCTGTCTACAGACGTCCAACAGATGAACACATTTTGGTGAGGATCCAAAACGCTGCCACATGTCAGATGGTTATTGGTTGGTTGAGAATTAAAGTTCGAAACCATTCACTTCAAATGTTGTTTTCATTATTGAGCATATTTGCTTATGATAGTGATGATACCCCCCCCCCCCCCCACCTTACACACACACACACACACACACACACACACACCTCATTTCTCATATAAAGACCCCCAGGAGGGCTGACAATGTGACACCAAGTAAATTACAGTTTCCATTACAATAGGCCCTTATTGTGTTGTAAAGGAACGTCAGGGGTGACTCACCGGCCTCGCAGCATGTCGTGAAATAGCAGTGCATTGAGGCGTTAAAAATCCTGTCCCCTCACATTGTAAATTGGCACGAAAGATGTTTCTATTTGCCAGAAAGATCAGGAAAACCCCCGGACCTTCACCTGAACTGAGGCGTATCACTATTTGTTCTGGTTTAGGAAGTGGTGTTGTCACTGTTGGAGCCAATTGGGTGTTTTTGATAGCCTCATTTAGATATTTTTATAAATTGCATAAAACCTTGCCTCCATTCAAAATGTTTTTAACTGTGGTAGACAAAATAGAATGCGTTTCAGATAGAAAAATCCACGCGTTTGCACCTCACATCCTAACCCTGTCATAACTTGATTTCAGTATACTGTATTTATAGTTTTCCTGTTACACAGCCGGGCTATAGCTGAGATCTCGTCAGGTTTCAGTTCTTGTAAACCTGGGACTGAGGGCAGCATGTGATTGTCAGAAACAACACCCGTAATCCCGAAAGCTAATATGAATCCTTCAAACATTGGTTTTGAAGGAAAATTCAGTGACATAAACAATTGATAATTGATTGGAAGACGGACTGAATGTGTACGTGATGTGTGGGCCCTGAAAAAGATCTGTGAAGGAAGTGTCATGTGACTGCCTGACCCTTGACCTCTCCCCCTTGCCCTGAGCCGGCTGCAGCTAGGTAACAGGTGTGACCTAGAGGTTAAGGAGTATACGCACACACGCACGCACACATACTCTCGTTCAAAGAGGGGTCGGTGTCAATAGTACAGCAATGATACAAAACAATATTAAAAATCTTATAGCTTTCAGATTTATTTTACGTGTGTGAGTGTGTGTGTGTGTGTGAGTGTGTTGCCGTGTGTTCTGCAGGTATAGGAGACTAACGGTGCAGGTCCTCTTTCCACTCGTCTCTACTTTTTTCACCTGACTCGCACTTGTGTGCGTGCGTGCGTGGGTGTTCTGACCCACCCTTGTTGTGGGACAAGTCAAATAACATTGTCTTCTGGAGATCAGTGTTCTTCTTGTTGAAGTCTGCAGTAAGACGCTGTCCATATCTGTTCTGGTGTTCTGCTCCCAGTTCTCCCTAATGTTGCTTTCCACACACTTGTCAGTTGACAGAGACTTCTGGCCTTTTTGAATAAAAGGTTTGTTAAAAATGTGTTATTTTTAAGATTGGTAATAGAAACAAGTTATTAAGTACTGCATAACCCAGCAGCATTTCTTTACAATCTCCAAATTGAGGACTTCAACTCCGCAAAGTTGAATCCCACTTGAGATATCTCAAATGTCACACTCTTTGTCGTGAACAACACCTTTTACACCATCAGGAATTTGGCCATGTAGTTGCCCCCTCAAACTAAATATTCCAGGTTTCAGAAGGTCAGTGGAGCCTGATAAAGTGCTGTTTGGGCTGGGAGCCATGACTAAAAAAAACCTCACCTCTGTCTGCAATCAAGGCAGAGCAGGAGCCCACTAGTCGAACTTTGTTTTGGATCTCCGCTATTGATATAATTTGTTTTGGCAGCCCCAGGTCATGGCTTAAAGCGAGTACATTTCACAGTAACCAGGCAATAACATTGCACCTACCAAAAGTCAGTGTTATGTCACCTGAGTTGTCCAGGTGGGAAGATGTCACAACACATTACATTCATCCACCAGACCTCAGAGCTCAAAAAATATAAGAATATGGAAGTATAAAATGACTTTTTCCACAGCCACAATTCCAATATGTAATAAATATTTTTTTGCCTCTTCGAAAGCCAATTTAATCTTATTCTTAAGTGGCAGTGTATCACATTTTTACTTTGGGTTTGTCAACTGAGCAATTATGCATCAATAGCAAGTGACGACACAAGTGACGTTTTCCGTTGTTGACTTGACTTTAGACGTGTTCACACGGATCATTTAGCAATATGCTGTACTTCCAAAACCTCACAAATAACACTGTCACTTACAGCTGTTTTTTCTAATCTTGTTCAGAATTCAGTAGTTGCTCCATTGTTTTGTGTTTTGCTGGAACACAGACAACATTGTCCATGTATGACAACAGAGTGGCATCCTGTTTCACTCCATTGTGGAATAAAACGAAACACTCGGTTCATCTCGGCTAACTCATCGGTAGACAGCGCAGATGCCTGACAAACTTAATATGAGTTGTGTTCACAAGCAATGGAAGGAACTTTCCACTGACTGCTGTTCTTTTTAACATTACATCATCCAAAACCAAGTGTCAGCTTAATTTTATTTTTACGTCCTGAAGGAGATAACATCACAGACTTTTTATTTTCATCAAAAAGATGACCTTGTGCCAAAGTCAATGCCGAAAATCACGTTCAGACATCACATCCCAGGCTGAACAGTTTCGCTGCCATGTTTCTTTCTGACCTGTATACTGCATGATGATTCGCTGAGTAAATTGATCAGTTAGTGTTTGAAGACAGCACTAGCATTTGACTATTATTTCTTCTGTAAAATTTGAACTTGTAATGCTTCGACAGGGACAATAACTGATTTTCTATCTTTGTTCAACCATGCATTTAAAGAGTAAAATGTGATAAGGGCTGTGCGAAACAAAATGTGAAAATGTTGAGTGATAATTTTGGGGATTTGCTTGTGTAGTAAAGTACGAATTATTACTAGATCCTTTTAGGAGTCAAGATTTTGTATTCAGAAGGGGATTTGCAAATATGAATGCCTCTTATCTTTAGTGCATTGGCTTTGTTTCGCCTTGTTGCCCTGTCGTTTATTCACAGTGTGAAGAGAGCTGATAAATGTTAAACAGTTTGAAATGTTTCTCTTTGACCTTTAGAAGGAATGTTGACTTTGTAAACATTGTCTCGGTATGTCGAGGCTACGACTTTGCAGATAAGCTATTAGCCAAGGTGTTGATCTTGAAAATGCAAGTCTAATGAGCTATTAGCTGAGTTGAGGTTATTATTTAGTCATGGCTCATTTAAAACCCTATGAAATAACAAAAAGGTATGTCAACCTGTATTGTAGATGCCTATGTCCACGTGTGATCAGTTTAGCCTTAAAAAACAATATTAGTTCCTGTTTTTCATTAATAAGTTAGACTTCATTATTCCACTAAGCTTGTGTCCCACAGCTGTTTTGCTGCGATGCATACAAATGAGTGCTGTTAGCCTGGGTGAGGACTCTAATGACTGAACTCTGGCTGCAAGCGGTGTGCTGCTGCTCACCCCCTGACAAACTTTGTCCTTTCACCAAAGAGTGTGATTTAAAAGTGTTTCTCCTCCACACAGAGCAGGCAGAGTTCAGCATATCCAGAACTGACTTAATGGGCCAAAGCTGTTGGACCCAGAGATTTAGTGGTCTCTGTTTGAACTGAGCAGTGGGTGTGGGAAAGACGAAGACTACTACCACCGCCATCACCGTCCTGTGAGGTCCACCATACAAAAAAGGTGAGCCAGGGCCAGTGGCAACATAAGGCCTTTTCATTGTTGACGTCTTCCGGACTCCTCACCTGTCTTTGTGCTTGTAAAAAGCACAAATGTATGTCTAATAGCTGATTGATGCCGGTCTTGCCAGGCATTACATTAGCTGTTTGCTTTAAGTGGTCAGTGGAAAGTCTAATGGAAGATAACCTGGCAGCATATAGGGTGACTGCGTAGTCATTTTTCACGTTGAAGGACCTGATGGTGCACTTCTGTCTTAAACTCCTCTAAGATTTCATCCTGGCTTGGAGACTGTCCACAATCCTGGCTCCAACACCACTTATATGGGTTCAGTTTGAATATATATATGTATGGAGGGAAATCGTGGGTCTTGGCTTTTGGCAAATTCGGCTCACTCGTTTTGTTCAAACTTTTCATAACAGTATTAACGATTTAAGACAAATTTGTGTTCTTTGCGCGCGGTTGTTCACACATTGTTTATACACTCTGGCCACAAGTGGACTCTGTGACCCTGAAACCAAAGGAGATTCCTTCATGGGTCGGTCCAGCTGTGTTGCATTTCAAGCTTCATATGTTGTGTTATTTCTCAGGCTCCAACAAACTAACAGAGCAGTAGACTTGAACTATTCATTGATGTTGTTTCCAACAGCATTCAACATGGGTCACGAAAAAAAAGTAAATTTTTAGAGAGGGTAACAATGGCGTACGTATCAATTGCATCATATTTTTTTGCTAAAGAGTGGTATTCTTAGTTTGATAAGCATCCAAGTCCAACAAATCCGTTGCTTGCGGGAACTACAGTTGGTGACATTAACTAGACATGTCAGTCAGACAGACCTCGGCTGCAAACGTCTGCTCATGAAGGCTGAATTGCTTGTAGCCCTAGAATACAATGCAATATGTTCATGAGCTCGTGGCTTTGCTGTGCAGGCTTGTGAGAATTTGCCATTTAGCTTCATCTGTGCATATGAGCTGCTGTTACGCTCCTGCCCAACAACTTTTCGTCACATTGTCATGACATATCTTAAATCAAAAGCTTTTTCGTCACGCAAAAGAAACAACGTTTGAATTTAGCCATCACAAAGTGGTGGTAGGATATATGGCATCTTACCTGGCAAATATTAGCTAGTCAAGCTAGTCTGTTAGCATGTACCGTCCTCAATAAATTGTGCAGATTGCTAAGTTATTTGTTTTGGTTTGAATAAACACAACATTGTTTCTTCAGCAATAGTCCATATTATGAAGGTTATAGTGCCCCCTGTGTTCACCTGCTGTACTGCAGTTCTACAGTATCACATATGCAACCAGTGAACTGAACTGAATATCGATGAGCAAGGAATTTTAATTACCTAAATCCTTTTGACTGATCTACAGTTAAAGACTGTAACAAGTTCAAGATCATTACTCTTCAGCAAACAGTCCACTTGCTTCATCCCGCTACAGAAAGGACTGGTAACAAAATGACCATACATCAGGCTCCGACCGACGGTACAAACTCAACTTGACAAATTAACTTATAACAAACTTCTTTTGTCACAACATTGTGGTGAACGCATCAAATTAAAGTGTGTAGCCTAATATTTTCATACACCTAAAAAGTCCCAGAGCAACCTCAAAGAATGTATCATGCAATAATTGCTTGTACTTCATTTTCTCCCATCAATGCCATTATCTTTGAGTGGAAGTTGGCTATGAATTGTAAACACTGAGCACTTGATTAATCCCTGCATTCTTTATCACCATGACATGTAGACGTAGTGCCTGAATGAAATATTCTTTCTCAGAGTTTTGCAATCCGAGCTGCTAACAGCTCCCTTAGTCTGAGAACTAACACAGCTTACAGCCTAAGGCTGGAATGGAATATGGCCAGGGACCTAACAACATGCGGTGGGATTTCAAAATCCCTGGATGAATCTGGTTTCCAATTTCATTTAAAAGCAAGATCCCCCTGGGCTCTGTCCCCGCAGTTCTGCATTCATAGTGATTCAAATCTGGATGAGGATGGATATGCGATAAAGCAAATAACTGTGAAATACGAATAAAATTCACTGCCAACAGTCGCTTGCATCCAAGCCCACCCAGCGTGTGTGCACACCTGCACACTTTCCATTTTTCAACACTGTCATCATGTATCTCTGTTACAGGTGAAAAAAATCCCTTGCATCGCCCGTTTCTCAGGTTAGACTTTTGATGAAGGGGAGTGTTGGCACTGTTGTGGCTTAGTGGCTCCTGCTCTAAGGGATTTGCCTTGTCTCACTGTCGTCGAACCAAACGGACTTTAACACTCATGCTACAGCTCCAAATATTACCGGCGACTAGGGAAACGGCGAAACTCTCTTGACAAAATTTGTCCAGGGAGAAGTGATGGTCTCTTGATTACACCTTCATTGTAAAACAATATCAGTGCCTCAGTTGTTTCTTTGGATCAGAGCATTAAAAGTGGTGCCGAAACGAAATAACAAATTGTGTTACATGATCTCTAACACTTAACTGCCTTGATGCATTATTGAACTCCATATATGGAGGGATTATTCTCCCTCGCAGGACCTGTGATCTATCTACACAAGTATTTGTTTGAGTTGGGGCAAGGCCTCTGTGATTGGTTGTGTCTATGGTGGGGTCAAAACAATTCTGCCTTACAGAAATGTGTTGAGAACACAAAGGGATATTTGCTTTCTGCCAGGTTTTGACCTCACTAACTCCCCTGGATTCACCCTGCGTCTCAAAATAACTTGCTACGCGTTGTGGTGAAATCTCTCCCACATACCTTGCGTCTGTTGGACTTGTTTACCATGGTGAAACTGAGCTCTGCGTGGTGTTGGAGATCACAGGCCTGGATGAGGGCTAATTCACAGGCCTCAATACTATCTTGTAGAAGCACCGACCTCGTGTGAGTCTTTGTAGCTGTTTTCAGACATGAGCTCTGGAAAATTGGGCCCGGACATTTTCTGGAGTTTGCCTTTATCACATGAAGAACCGAGCAGGAGATTGTCTGAGTCAGGCACGTTCACACCAGCAGGAACATTTCCAGAACATTTGGCGAGGGTTGGTGCCTGGGTAGTGCCCAGAACTTCTGGGAAAGTTCAGGAAAATTTTCGGACTTCGGTGCATTTCTGAAAGTACCTTATGTTTGTTGGCTATCAAAACAGACAGTGTACCAGTGTAACTGATCCAAAAGATGAAAACTAAAATAGACAGATTTTTGGAGCCTCTGTAGCTTTTCACAGAATTTCCATTAAATACATGGATATATTTTGTGTGGCTGTTAAATCTAAATATGCGATACGTTTCTTAATTTGCATCTCGACAAAGCTCAGTTGAATACAGAGGTCTCATGAATTACAGATGAGATGGATGGAGGCCGGTGGGTGTGGTGCCTCTCTGCAAATCCACACTTAATAACGGCTCTTCCTGACACTGCAAATGTGTAAAACCTTCCTCCGCTATTCTGTGTGCTAAAGTAGGTCAACGTGACTCACTTATTTCTATTCAAATTCAAATGCTCTGCTTCCTATCTCTTGTAAGACCCCGTGTCTTTTTTATGGCAGTTTTATAATCTTATTTTAATTCAATAGTGGACAGGGATGACTTTAATTCTGCTGTGCCTCAGCTTTGGCTGATTCAGGCTACTGGAAACATTGTGCTGAGTCCTGTCTTGAAATGTAATAGCGGACAGAAATATATGCTGCCGGTGAAGACACGCTACTATCTGATCACAGTTTTATTACCATGTCACACGGCATCGCCCACCTTTTTTGGGGGTCTCCCAGTGTGCAGTGTCGATTTCGGACATTTCAGTCCCCAGAACGACTGGCAGACTCAGTGCTCCTGGCTTTCACGCTGCTCTCCTGGTAACATCACTCTATTACCTCAAGTTGACCCGTTTGCTCGTTGATCGCATCTGTGACAGGTTAGGACAGTTGCAAACCTTGGACGAGGGCCTGTAGCTGTTTCCAGACATTGTCCTGAGACTCGATGGAGGTGCTGTATGTGAGAATGCAAATTTGCGCAGATGTTGCTCCGGACCTTCTCCAGAACTTCACAGCGAGGGAGTGGGCATGTTGATGACTGTAAACGAAAAACGCTGCTGTCCGCAGCAGAGTTATCCTCACGTTTCATCAAAATGTTGAATATCGGCTCCAATAATAGATCAACCCCAACTGAAAACAGTTTGAGTGAGACGGAGGCAGCTGCCTGCTCAGGCACAGAGGAAATGTTATATTCTGCCTTCTGCTTGGAAGTGTTGTATTTACAGCTCACAGCAACTTTTTTACAAAATTGTTCACTGCAGTATGCAAAGGTCGTCGCCATGAATGTCTCGCCGAACTGCATTCAAAATGTGGCAGTTAAATAAATCTTAAAAAGAGGATGAAATGATGTTTTCTTCATTCTGTGATTATAAGAAATAAATGGACTTGGACTGAATCGAGCTGCAAAGACTGTTTAACCGGAAGAGCAATCATACCTCGCACTATTTGACAGTCTGCATTCCAAGGCTGTTAAGAGATTATGCAACGTTTGTGGTGAAAATGCTCCGCAGCATTCGCCGCCTCACCACTTGTAAACAAACATCCGCTGCCCGACCTTCCCTGACACAGCGGGACTCTTCTCCGCAAATAATCCCATTGGTGGTGCTCAAATTAAATTTGCAAACTCACCCCATTTTTCAAGCCGCCAAGCTGAGTGGATGGCGCATCTCAAATTACCTTTTCAACTCACAGACCCTCCTTCTAGCCTGTGTCTCGCACACACACGGGCACACACAGTGATCTCATTATCAATATTAGAGCATGCCGTACCTCTGTAACAGTAACCTTGCCCACCCCCAGTTGTGCAAGTAGTTGTTGTTTGTCTGGATAACATGAGGACTGAAATGGCAAGAAAAACAAACACTGAGACCCCGGCCCATACCACAGCTATATCAGGCTGGCAGACAGAGTGGAGGGGGGGGGGCTCCTGGCTGAACGTCTGTAGTGGGAAAGACAAGTGTGACGTGTCTGTCTGAGAACGGTGCAAAAGAATCACTTTGAAAAAACAAGTCCTTAATCAAATGAGAGGAGCAACTCTTGTGGACTTGGTGTCTGAACTAACTACTTGCGTGTCAAACTTCTGTGTGTGTGATTGTGATAGCAGGTGGGTGTCCTGCCCAGATATTGGCATTGTGCCACTAGATTTGGGCCACGGTAGGAGGAGGAGGAGATGGAGGAGGAGGAAGAGGAGGAGGAGGAGTTTGGAGCGCTGTGATCTGGAGGACCATTGACTGACAGGAACAGTGGCTGCGCAGAAACTAGCTAATGAGCATGAGGCTGGCAAATGGGACCGCAGCACAACAACATCCAGTATTCAGTTCAATTTTATTTCCCCTCCCCCTTACTGGGACATTGTATTGTAAGATCAAAGGGAAAATATTATGTTCAAACATGAGGATTGATTTCTCCATTTGATTTTCTCTGGCACTTTTAAAGAACACAAAGGGAGGAGTCTTTTCGGTCGAAATGTGGAAAGGGTTTGTTTTCTGTGCTGAAGAAGGGAAAATATGTAAATGGGGAATACATACGCCTGGGTTGTGTGGATGGGCCTAGGGTTGTGCAATACGCATCGCCTATGTTCATCCTAATTGTTGTTTTGACGATGTGCCAGCTGACATTATGGATATATGTCACAGTGTGTGTGAAGCGAGCATGCCTATAGTTGGCTGTAGAAATGAATGTGCAGTGCAGGTTGCAGTCTATTTAATAACGACGAATGCCAGAGCGCCTCAAGTTTAACGAGAAGTCTCAGTGTCTCTTTACCACGCTGTTGGGGGAATGTGAGGGGTTGGTCACAGAGCTACGGTCTGGATGACGGGCAGGAAAAGATCAAAACAAGCATTTCAGTTGAAAAGGAGAGAAGAAACAGCGGTGGTAGATCAACTACAGCCTCACAATCTACATCGTCAGATTGGATCCCTGGACGTGGATCAACTTCACTGACATGAAGGTGGTTTGGATTTGGAAAGACTACCACCGCACAGAATATTGTTGATGTGTCTTTGTGTACTTTGTAAAGCCTGCGTCGATCTACATACACTTGAATTGTTTAAACAGCTTGTATATAAAACAAAAAAAACAAAGGCTCAATACTCTGTATTCTATACCTGGTGGTCAAAAAATTGCTCTTCCCACGGGTTTGCACTTTGCCTGATTGCCACTTTCCCCATACTCTATGTACCCCCTAATAGGCAAAGATGGAACTACAATCAATATTTTAAACACAAAAAAGTTTTCTGAACATTATTAGAATATGCAGAATATCATCAAAATATCGTTCTCGTCAAAATCCCCCAAAATATAGAGAATTTTTTTTGCTTCAATATCGCACACCCCTAGATGGGCCATGGCAAATGATCCCCCCCTTCATACTCCATATTGTCATATGGCAATTAGGTGGACATCACCCAACCAAAATATATACACACCTGTTTACTCTGGCATGCATTTTTCACCGGTGTGCTAGCACAATCATCTTCCACGTGGGCAAGCGCTGGAGTAGAACACCTGCAGCGACACGTGACGGGGACTCTGCAAAGATCAGAGGAATCTGTCTCTGTGCTTGTTTCTCGTTGCGTCAGAAAAGCAAGCTGGCTCTCCTGGAGTGGAAAGAACCGCAGGAGGAATGTTTGGGAGATGATAATGTTTGCCCTTCTCCTGTTGACATTGTGTAGCAGGTTCAGTGTAAAAAAATATTAAGGGATCAATGATGTTCCAAGTTAAAGAGGCTGCTCTCCTTATTCACGAACATTGTGAACCGCCCCATTTTGGATGAAATTTATTGATCTACTTGATTTTTTACTACTTTAGTTTTGTGTACACCATGTCGTGTTTGTATTCCTGTCAGGACTCAAATAACCTATTAATGTACTCAAGATTACACTGAGAAAAAAAAATTGTGTTGACAAGCTTTGATCAAAACAATCTTAAACTTAGGTGTTTTTTTTCACAACCTAATGGCATCTATCTTTTAGAAATAGATGCCCTTCATAAACAAGGCCAATCTTTTTAAGTAACTGAAGAGAAAATAATTTTTCAGCCTTAGTTATTGCTCACACACACACACACACACACCTGCCCTACATCCACCAACAGTCTAGTTTTAATTAAAAGCTATCTCCGTTGGACACGCCTTTATGAATCCCCTATTTCATATCAGCTAGTGAAGACAAGACATGTTATTCACTTATACTGTGTAAGAAGCACAAACTAGGCTCGGTGTGAAAGCCTAACAGAAAGGAGAACATGCCTATTAATAAGGCGGACTTTCCTCAAAATGTGCTTTAATTAAACAGGGTTATGGAAGTAATGATTAACAATGACTAGAGCAAATGTATGAAACAAACTGAGGCTGACCTCAGTTTTATTCAACACTGTTTACTTTGCTGAATTTTACCCAGGTGACAGCTGATGCCAGTCTTTTTGTTAGAAACAAGCAGCTCTCTACAAAAAAAAACCCTTTTGATTTAGAAGTTTTAACTTTGATCCCATTTGCTGTGTCCACTTGTGTCTTATTTACAGTTCCCATACAGCACGTAGAGACCTCTGGTGGGTGGTTGGCTGTTCACGTGTCAGTCAAACCTTTGTGGGGAATAGAAATTATACACTCACAATTGTCAAGATGCTGTGTGCGTGATGTAAAAAATGTGGGCGCACAAAACTAGTCGCTGACATTTTTAATTGGTGTGAATGCTTCGAGGCATATCTTATTCTACGCCAAATCATTTTCTGCCTGTTTTTTTTGGCCCTCTTTTCCTTCCACATTTTTCAACCTAGACACTCCATTCAAACATTGAAATGTTCTGCTCAATTAGGACATTCGGGCTTGTATTATTGTGAAATATTAAACGTTTTCCGCGGTTTTTGCTCCTTTGTAAAGAATGGAGAGAATGTTCAAAATGTACATATATTCACAACTTTAATGCATTTTCAATTCTTCTCTACTCATTCGTACTTTCAGCTCCATTCAACCCTTAAAGTGTTCCACATCTGTCAGACATTCAAGGTGTCATTCAACTTTCAAATCCCATTAATACGCTTTCAACCCTTCTAACAGTTAAACATTAGTGTGTGTGTGGCGGAATGTTCACAGCTAAAGTGGGGGAGATAAAAGTTAGAGTGGAGAGGAGCTGGAAAATGATCTTAAAAATGTATCTTCAACTCGCTCTCATGCCCACAATTTTCACTGTTTATACACAACTTTTTTACATCAAAACGTAGGGATTGTTGTGCTCTTTCACACATTGTGACTGTGGAAGCAAACAGACTTACACTTCCGGCATTACAGGCCTCCAAGTGAGAGGAGTGCCAACAAACTAGTGCATTCTACCAACATTATAAGCAGGCAGGCAGTGACCGCCTATTAGCTAGTTGTCACCTAATACTCAATAGTCATAATAACAATACGTTTTGAAGGCCTTTCATTATAACGCCATGGCTCCAGTGCCTGTGTCTGACTAAGCCAGCATTATGTCACTAGAAAAAAGCTTCTTCGGTGTGAATGCTGGCTGCTGAAAGGCTGACGCTAAACTGGACTGCTGGGTTGAGTTTGGATGAAGAAGCTGAACGAGTTGGAAAAGTGGGAAATGGGATTAACGTGTAATTAGCAGAACAATGGGGAAAACGTTGAATACTTTGGGAAAGTATGAAGGTTATGAAAAAGTTGCATACAAGCCGAAATGTCTTTGCGTTTTTATTCAGCTGTTCACTGAAAATGAAGAAAGGCACGGTTGGATTTCAGCCCGACTTGAACAGTAGAATGGCCACTTGGCCCAGGTAGAAGTAGATGAAATGCTTCGTCTCGTGCGTCACATAGCTGCCAAAGTTCCTCCCAACAATACAATGCCATGTGGGATTGTACTTCTTGTCAAACTCCTGCAAGAGAGACAATGTTTAGCATAGCAAAGGTATGGAGCAATTAAAAAAAGAAAAGCATTTTAATAAATGTGATGTTTGTGTAGTATTTATCAGACCTTTTTGATGAAAGCAGAGATGTCCATCTCAACGTTGTACTTTTCCATAGCATGCATGGCACAGTCCACTGCCTCCTGCTGCATTTCATCAGTCATGTCCGCATTCTTTATCACTGCCTTCTGGTCTGACATGTTGGCTTTTTAACTGCACGGGAGAAAGAGAAAAAAACCCCCAAATAATTCTAAATCTTCCCCCCACTTAATGAGGGGATGGCAATCTGGCCAAAAGATTTTTCTCACCACCCAGGCTATCCAAAAAGAACAAGTGAGCCAAAAAACAAAACAAGTGAGTGTCTTATGTTAGAAAAAGATTTATGTATTTTTTTTAAATGACAGGCCGGTCTTTGACTTGAAGCAGCAGAAGTTTAGTGTACTTTCGCTTTCACCAAATGTTTCGACAGATCGCTCGTGTTACTGCCCTTTACTTTACCGCGAAACATTTGTTACATTTATGCGAACGAGCATCGTCTCCATCAATAATGATGATGTACAACCAGACTTTCGACCGGTTCACACTCTGCGCCACCGCCACACAGAGCAGGTCTGATCTCTCCTCAGTAGGCCGGTACTCTCTACATTAAAAAAATGATTCTGTTGGTTGTAATGAATGCACGCGCAGTTTTTCTGTGACAAGATTGTCTTGTGTTTGAGTCATTACGGCAGGGGTATTCAATTAAAATTCAAGGAGGTCCAGTTAGAGAAATTTTAGTCAGGCAAAGGTCCGGAACATCGCAATGTCTAACTTGCGTCATGATTCAGTGCCACATTGAAAGTATGCTGGTTGTATGTGCCTAATTATCAACAACTGACTGTCGAATCAAATAAAAGAAAAAAGGCCTGCAATTCAACGACATTTTACAATGTTAATTGTCAGTTTTCATATTGAACTGGAGATATTATAAATAACAAGTACTCTAATAATGTTCTCTTCTCACTTCAATTAAAATAAGGACAAAACATACAGCTTTAAAAGTGTGTGTGTGTGTAGGACCGGTTAGGGTTAAGTTAGGTTTTATAAATCAGAATCATCCACAATCTTTTATACAGGACTGATGAATAAGGTGTATAAGGAAAGTAACATTGAATGACTTCTGCTTGGCATGATTTGTAAAATACTAAAAAATATAGTATTTTGGGGGCGCCCCCCCCAATTCAATGGTAGGGGAAACACTGGAAATGGACTGTGGTCATCTGCTGCTTGTGAAGAAAACAACCTTTTCTGACCTATCCAACCACCCATTGCTTCTTTATTTTAAATGTCATGAGCTACCATCGTCACTAACTGTAGTTCTGATGTTTGCAAACGGTGCAGAGGAAGTGGAGGCAGCACACTTGTGTGCGTCTCTGCCCCGTCCTCCACATCACATCCATGAGCTGATTGGATTGGCTGCATTGAATCCTCCAGACTGCCGACGACCTTTTTTTTTTTTTACTTGCGAACAGTGCCTGCATCTTATTTTCACCCAGAATGCACCATGTTCGAAGTAGAGGGGTTATAGTGTAGTGATTATTTGTTTGATTGTAGTGATTTTTTTTTTAAAACAAATATATTGTTCATTTTGATAGGTTCGGAAAAAGTTGTCGTTTGTTGTTTATTTTAGTGTGCAACAACGACAAACCCTTTCCTCGACAATGCGCATGGCACAAGCGGTGAACCAATGAACAGGCTCATTCTGTGTTGTCGTCCTCAGTCATACCTCAGAAATTGTGATTGTCTTTCCGGGTGGTGGTCTCGGGTGAGGTTTTTGTATTTTCAAATGTGGTCAAGTAACTCAGTGTCTCCCCTTTTGTGTTTGTTATGATTCAAAAGATGGGTTTTCTGAGAGGATTCACTCCTCGAAACATGCGATGAGATCACAGATCATAGGAGTGCGTCAGCCTATGATCCTTTGGTCATTGCATCAATGGGGGATGACATGACATTTGCATGATAATGGAATGTTTTGATTTGATTTTAGTTTTGATTTAACAACTGCAGTAATTGTAATTAACCCCCCCCCACACACACACGCACACACACACACACACACACACACACACACACACACACACACACACACACACACACACACACACACACACACACACACACACACACACACACACACACAGAGTAATCAGACACACAAACTAAAGCAATTCACAGAAAGCCAGCACTTTAATTTTTAAGGTAACTGTAAATGAAAACTGGACATTTCTCCACATTAAAGGTGTTAAAAAAACAAAACATTGCAATTGCGACTTTGTGACATTTCATATTGACTATTATATATTTATTCATCATATTCATTTTGCTGCCTCTTTAGTGATCGTAAAGTGAGACATGGGCGTGAACGAGGGATATCATCTTTGCGATTAGCTTTACAACTACCTATTGTGTGAATTAATTTCTATATTTCTATATAGGCCTGATGTAGTCAGTCATTTGCTGACTACATCAGGCCTCAGGGTTGCAATGAACTGCCCCAGCACAGGCACACAGGCTCCTGTGTGCTTGATCCCAAGCGATGTCTTTTAGTCACCCTATTGAGTTTACATCGCTCCATGTTTTATCTGGCTTGCTGCAAGAGGACACAGTTTTAATGTTCAGCCTGTGTTTTTCCCTCTCAGATGAATTCTGTGTTTTCTTTGCACCGACTGGAGCTTCTAGAGCTCGGTTAGCCTGTCGATCTGTAATTAGTGCCAACCATAAACAACCGGAATACCGCCGAGCATTGCCATGGGTGGCTGCCCTCACCACGACAATCTGGAGTTTCCCCTTTGTCCTCAGATATGTCTGATGCGTAGCCAGCTGTCCGCCCTGTGAGCTGAACAGTGGGACGAGCATGTTTGGAGATGGGAAGAGAAGTTAAAGGGAACATAGATGGAGTCGATGTATAAATACAAGTGAAAGGGGAACATGCCTTGTAAAGACTGTGATAAAAAGAGGGTCACGTTAAGTAACTTGTTTCCAGGAGACATCAGACTCCTTTTCTGTCCTCCTGCAGAATCATATTTAAATATAGACTCAAAAGCCATGTGAATGTGATGCAAGTCCTCTTGGATCAGCATAGATGCTTTTTTTTGCCCTGGCCCCAGATGTACAATGGTGACATCATGGTTAATGTACTGGAGAGCCATTTGTCTAATCGTTTGGCTAGCATACTTATTCTTTGCAAATATCCACTCGTCACTGTCAAGACTGCATTTTCCTGAAAATGCTTGAGTCATGACCTAAACCCTACCCCTTGTTCATGTATTTAGAACTATGTAGACGTCGGAGTTGAGCTAGGGCATCACATATTGGACAAACAACATCTGTAATTCTTCCTTTGCTGCCCCCAAAACCTTTCCTTTTTATCTGGAATGCCCAACTTTCAAGGCAACTGCAAAGGTCATGGTGAACTCTAGATTGTTGTCGTCTTGGGAATAGGGTCTTGGCCTGAAGATATGCTCCATGGACCGTTGTAAACAGTTGGCTGCCCTTCCCGTGGTCTGTGAGCACACTTTGTCTGCACACACCACCAGTCTGAGCTCAGGGCTTCATGCAGACAACAGAAGGTTTTGTAAATGTTAGTAAGGCACTGGTTCTATCCGTTCGATCAGGGAAATTCTGAGTCAGAAAACTCAGTTTATAGTCATGTGATGTCCTTTCCATGAAAAACAAAACTATTTGAAAAAAAAGATATAGTGTAAAAATAATCACAAGGCAATGTTTATATTTTACGTAAAAAATTAATTGTTCATTTTCTTCATTCAAGTTCTATATCTTTGGTTGTATTTTTTTCTTCTTTTTTGTTTATGGTTAAACTGAAATATCAAGCCTCAATTACATTTCTTTGTCATAAAGCTTTGATAACGACATTTTAGGAATCATTGATAGATTGAAATATATATGTATATAATTGCAGATCTATTGGAAATATTGTACTCCCTTATATTGGTATTGCATCGGCCCCCAAAAATTCATGTCGGTTGAAACCTAAATAAGTCACTCTCCGTGTAGTTGCCTTTTAGAGTCAGAAATTCTACATAAAAACGAGTGCCATTTAATTTAAAAGTGCCTAATAGCATCTACCTTAATAAATAGCTTTACAGTATTTATCTGTCGCAAATGGACAGGATCGTAATAATCTAGCTGGCATGTCAGTCTTTGAATCTTTCTCTTATGCTTCAGAGGCTCGTATCATGCTATCGTTAAGGTTAGGGTTGCTTTGTTTCAGATACTGTTGAGCTTGGTATGCTTCCTTCCCTCAGGGATCTTTTAGTTTCTATTAAGGTAAATACAGGATGTTCCAAAATGTACGCGACCAAACGCAACCAAACTCGTGCATGAAGATTTGTGTCGTGTCTGGTGTGAAGCCAGCAGCCATGTGAAACCCATGGGAGAAATGGCCACTGTTTACTGGCTGAATTTTCTCTCTGTCCTTTTCATTCATGATATTTAGGTTATTATTGTCATTGGGATGCATGGTTCTTTAACTCTTTTCTCTTACACCATGCATTTCACACTCTCTGCGTAGACTTGCCCTTTACCAACTCTCTAAGCAAAGGCAAAACCTCTCGTATCGATATAAGACTAAACATGATTTGGGATATTATACAGACACATTGCATAATTTTTAGGGCAAAATTGCAAAGTGTACACGTTCACAAAATGCATGGGTTTTCACCCAAATATGGACACGCACAGAACACTTACAACTCCAAAAGTTCACAGAAACAGACCCTGTTCAAACCCCCCACCCCCTCAACCGTCCTCTGCCCACTGGCAGCTATTATTAGTGTTGGATTATACTTTAAAGCCTGAGTCATGTTTAGCAAGTGGGCCCTCTTAAAACAAAAAATAAAAAGGCTTTCATGGTAAACGGACTCACCACAACTAAACCCTTGGCTCTAATAGTTGTGCTCC
The DNA here is from genome assembly GCF_022379125.1 of Scophthalmus maximus. Lineage (NCBI taxonomy): Eukaryota > Metazoa > Chordata > Actinopteri > Pleuronectiformes > Scophthalmidae > Scophthalmus > Scophthalmus maximus. The sequence continues at coordinate 8,022,931 of NC_061521.1, read as the reverse complement.
ACACTAACAATTCCATATATAGCTCCGTTTCTTGCCTCAGCAGACTAGTGTGAGAAGGCCCTGCCTGCGGGGGTGAATTTAGGCTGGGGGAGTGGTTCATGTCTAATTTCTGTTGACTCATGCTTTTTTAATTGAAGAGCATTGGGACGTGACAGTGTTGTGGCGAATGGGTTTGGGATGGTTTGTTAGTCCCTTGGTATTATTTATACACACTGGGTTTTTGGCTGGGTAATGCGAATATTAGTGATTGTGTCACATGAAAAGTGGGAACAGTGTTTTTGTCATCTCATTCTCTGCTTGGTGCCAAAAGAATCCCTTTTAACAGAAACAGATCATGTTTTTTTTCTTTTTAGTCAAGATAACTGAGCAGCTTACTCTGTGGCCACCCCTATACATTCAGCACCATTGTTAACCCTGTCACATACCTCACTTCAGTCCTTTCTCTTGGTGAAGTGATCTCCCGACACGAGATCTGCCAACTGTTGGCCAGTAACTCTCTCTGCTTTTGGGGTCTGGTAGAATAAAAGATGGAGGCTGTGACATTTTTAAATCAAATACCACAATTGGTTTGTTGTGATTTTCTTGTTATTTAGAACATACCGTATGTGGCTTAGGATTATAGTACATCCCTTTGTGCTTCTCTTGGTTAATAGTTGATACCCCGACAAGGTTGGTGTCGGTTCTCAACAAAAATCAATCCATTTCAATTATTCTCTTTTATATGTGACTTTTCAGAAGTAGGAGGCCTCCAGGAGTTGATACTTGATGGTGACGTGAACTGACATCTGCCCTCTCGTCTCTTGGTTCCGTTGTTTACAGGAAAGTTGGCTGCAGCCTTGGGATGCCCTGTGGCTTTGTCTGAATCACACAGTTCCTATCCTGTCAGATGCAACAGGACCCGTAGCCCGAACGGTAAGTTGAGTCAAAATGACCTGTTTATTAAATGCAGTAGAGCTGCACAATTAATCATATTAAGATTGCTTGTTTCATCCCATACCTTTATGCAATATATAACCACGAATATATGACAGCAGCAGTGCTAAACTCAGAGATATAATATAGTTGCCCTAAAGTAAGGGCATTAAAATGTAGATGCTGGAACAAAATGGAGAAGTCAGATTATTAAATTATGTTTGAATTTTTTATTAGCAATGGCAATGTGTCACAGCAGATCTACTTCCACTAGTCCTATATGCTCTAAACTGTGGACAATTTACTAAAATTAACTGAACAAAAATATAAATGCAACGCGCAGCTTCTTATAGATTATAAATAACCATTAATCATGCTGCAAATCACAACTTTGAACTCGACAGCTGCTGAATTTGCAGGGAGATCTCTTACATTAAACCGAGCGCTCTGAATGTATCTGTAAGCTTCTGTATATGAAAAGTGAATAGACAGATTCACACACACTTTTTCTGTTTTGCGGGATTCATCACTCACTTCCCATTTAAGAGCTGGGTCTGAGTCGGGAAGCATAACTGTTGTGGGCCTGTGGCTCCCGTTTAGACATGAGTAATATTGGGCTGCACAAATAAACCGCGGCACCATGGGGCGACATAACAACACAGATTTACAGTAAAGCACCTGCAGCGTCACTAGGACAAGGCAAAGGAAACATCGCTCTGGACTAAGATAGCAACATCTTCAGGCTGGCTCGTCACTGGCAGGCGGGTTTGGACTTGTTCTGTCTTATAGCTGTGACTCTACATAGTAGTTGGCGTAGACAAACAGATATTTATCCCTGTACAGGGAGACTGGAAGGCCACATTGTGTGTTTCAGTTTCTGCCCCTGCTGCCTGGGCTGCTTGTCGGTTTGTTGGTGCTTTGCCCTTGTCCTTGTCCCTCTATATATCTTCCCCCTTCTGTAACCAGCACTTTCATGCTTTTGCACAAGAAGAGCGACTACACAAAGCAGGTCAGAATCGCCAAACTGCTGAACAACCTCCCCCTGTTAACTTTGCTCTCATGGGTTTGTCTCCCACTTAGTGCAGGTCTTTCCAAAACACCGTTGTATTGAAATAAAATCTCCATAGCCCTCAAATGCATCATGTCGTTACAGTACCCAATCCCTCCCCCTTGGTCAAGAACATGTCTTTGTATGTTTTTTTCCCCCTGCATATTCTGCCGTGACATTTGGAGGGTTATATTGCATGTTGAAAGCATTTCATATTATATTTCTCTTGTATTTATCTGACTAATTAACTTAAGGATTACTCTCTCCGAGTTCCTTTCCAGCCAAGGTAAAATAAATTCGGTTGATACAGAGCATTTTTTTTTCTTCCAGTAAACACATCCTCTGTCTCGGGAAAATTTATTTCATCCCTCCTCACTTTGAAGTTATTTCTAAATTGTAGCATCACATCACCAACAAAGCACAGCTGCTATTTCTGGACATTTATGTTCTTTTTTTCCTGTTTTTGTAGTTATTATTACCACCTCTACTTCGATGACCTCGACTGCTCTGTTCTGAGTCCATCTGCATTTAATGCCAGCATGGTCGTAGCTGCTGGGGTTCAGGGTTTAGATTCATGATTAAATATGTTTTTGTCAATAAGTGTTTCAGATCAATAATTTAATAGCGAATGCATTCTGCTGTTTCAACATACAAATGTTTAGGGTTTCAATCCGAGGATTGTGGCATGGTGCACTCTGAGGTCTCGAATGATTCCCAGCGCTAATGAGCACCACAGCAAAAATCCCACAATCGTCTTAAAATTGATTTTAAAAAGGGCCGAGCATAATTGGACCTGACTTTGCCAAGATGTATACACACACATGCTCCCATTGACGGGCCCTGGGCCATTCAGTCTCATGGAGGATCAGGAGGATCTTTAAGTGGACAGGATTTGCAGGGGTTGCTCTTGACATAATTATCTTCTAAATGCTGTTTCACTGATAATGCCGTCGTTAACTCAAATGTGTTCAAGTGGATGCAAGAATCCACTTCTCTCCTTGGTTTCCATGGGGAACTCAATCAGTGAGCCGGGGGGTGGGGGGGGGGGGGGGGGTCTGGGGTAATTATCCATGAATATTTGACAGCAGGCAGCAGTGCTTAAGTCAGAGCCATATTACAGTTGTTCTAAAGTTAAGGCATTAAAATGAAGATGCTGGAACAAAATGGAGAACTCAGATTCTTATTTATTTCTTAATTCTTATTAGCAATGGCAATGTGTTACAGCAGATTTAATTCCACAAGTCCAATATACTTTTAACTGTGGACATTTCACCTAAATAAACTGAACAAAAATATGAATGCAACGCACAACTTCTTTTAAATTATAAACCACCAAAAAATTATGCTGGGAATCACAAACTCTTTGGATTTTATCATTCAGTAAACTTAAGAACTGACAACTCCAGGCGTTGTTTTTATCTGGAGCATACGTAAAGACATTTGAACGTCGGGGGTCCGTGGTGTCATCACGATTAAGTAAGGAGTATGGGTCTTGTGCAGGCAAGGGGACACACTAACCCTAATCCTAACCCGATCATGCGGACGATCTGCGGCGCTGCTAAACTAATTCCTTAGACGATCGATGGTTGGATGGTGGACATTAGATACTACACACGCTGCTCTTGTTGACATTTCTTGCGATCAGCATGCCGACTGCACGTTCCCTTCGCGGTCAACAGCGTCTGCAGCTTTGTGATGTTTGACAAAATGGGACATCTTGTTGTGGCCTCGTCTTGTGAGTGTGACCAGCCCAAGGCACACCTGAGCAGTTATCATGCTGTGTAAATCAGCATCTAGACAGTAGACATGCCCGTCGGGTATATGGATTATCTTCTGCTCACTCATACGGATTTAAAAACGTCTACGAACAGACTTTGAGAGAGAAAAAAAACTTGTGTGATTTGTACAGATCTTTTATTTCAACTCATGAAAATAGGAGCCGAAACAGAAGAGTTGCATTTCAATTTTTTTTTAAAATTTGTAGCAACATCATGTGTTTAGTTTCAAGGTCGCGTAACTTTGTGTGATATGCATGTACGATTCTCAATACGCTGTGTTCCCCTCATCTGCATGAAGAATGCATAACTGCATATTTTATCAGCTGATATGAATGGTAGATTATCAGTTCGAGCCTCAGATTAAATCTGGTCATGCCTTCATTTTTTTTTCTGTTTAGATGCCTGTGGCTTTGCTACAGAGGCCAAGTGTAGCGTGGAGTCTCTGAGCACTCTGACTGTATATTGACTGACGGTATATATATGTGTACAGATCTATCAAGATTACACACTGTTGACACAGGGAAGCTCTTTAAGTCGCTCCACTTATTGATTGTTACGTTTCCCTGAATGATGTGATAAATGGATCAGGACGTGTGCTGTGCTTTTTGCCTCTAGAGTTACCACTTCAACAACCCTCACTACAAAAAATGCCCTTGCTAACTGTTTCAATGAGTAAACAATATAAAGTTTTCCCGTTAGGACTCCAGTGATACGGTTTGAATCAATTAAGCCGTAGGAAATGTATTGTGAAAGTGTGTGTCTGCGGGGGGGAGCTCCCACTGTGCTATGTCCTTGAAGCTCATCATATCAATGGAGCCAAGGTCAGTGGAGATCAATAAAGGGAGAGGGTGTCTGGAACATGTATTCCCATCATACTCCTGTTCTCCCTCCCTCCCGGATTCTCCCTGAAGGCCTTACTAAGTGTACTGTGGAAACCAGCAGCTGTTGGAGTTCCCATCAGAGCGCCTCCGAGAGGGAAGTGACTTTCACTAAGGGAGTCATGGAAGTCTGAATCATCAATATGTAATGATATGTGAGTGAACCCTCTGCTTTATTTCCTTTTACATCAGCCAGAGCGAAGCCTCAGAGGAATAGCAGAATGTTCTTCGGAGCTACAAAGTTTATGACAAAACATATATGTGATATTTGACTGGAGTCTGGCCGTAATGATTCATAAGTTTCCATTTTTTCATGATTATAAATTAAATTTTCATTAATAGTAATAGAGGAGGACAAAATTCTAACACTGGACTATTGTTTACACAATATCAGCTATGGCTCATATATCTACATTGCCACCTAATAGACGTGAAAGTTCTTTCCCAAAAAGATACATAACACTGTAACAAAAGAAATATGTATTATGTTTGCATTACATTTCCCCTTAATAAACAAACAACAAATTCTTGAGAAAATGTCCAATTTGTCAACTGGCCTTTTTGCATTCCTTTACGCTCAATCTGCTGACAGAAAAGATGTCAAGTGGTAAAATGACGTCAGGTTGACATCTGCGCCTTTCAGGTGCGTTAGCATTCTCAGTTGATTTAGAGAGCCTATTCATAAAGGTTTGAGAGGGCGGGTGGCGGTCTCTTAAATTGTCCTTAAATTCCACCATGCGGTGACCTCCGTCCCCCTCCTCGCTGCCTGCTATAGTTATCCCAGGCCTGTTTCAACTCAGTCATGGCAGGAATGTGCCGTTGCATGAGAAGAGGTCGTCGCTCCTCATGGCCCGCCGTGGTTCTCACCAAGTCCTTAGTCGCGACTGCCAAAATATGGACCTACCATACAAACCATTCATAAGTGAATAATCTTGATATTAAGTATGTGGGAAGTATTTAGAGTGTTATCTTTTCTTTGAAGCTCTCCTTACCATTGCAATAAATCAATGCTCCAGTTTATTTTAATCCTAAAAGGAATGACTTGTTTCACTACATCCAGTGTTGGATTTACTGTGGCCTCTCTGCTTTATTCTATATTCTGATTTTATATTTGTCTTGATCTATGGTTCACACAGAGCCTGATACACATCCCGCTCCTCCGAAATGCCTCCAATTTGTCCCTAGGATGCTGCACTGCGACCGCAGGAGCCTCATTCAAGGTGCTTTCCCACATGTAACTTAACCCACATGTGGTCTGGTCATTTTCTCTTGTCTCCAACATGTGGAATTAGAAGCTGGAGTCAATTTACCGTGTAACAGGCTCTGAGTAATTAGCCACACGACGATATCGACTGCAAATCTTTAATCGTCGGCCCCCGATGGGAACAATCCAGCATCATTAATAGCTGAAGAATGCAAAGGTCACTGACGTTTTTTGTTTTTGCACGTCATTGACATACATATAAATGAATCTGATAAATCACCATGGAATTTTATGGAATGGCTTCTTAATTTTTCCATGTAGAGTAATTTGTCATCAACCTGTCCTTCTGTTTGCAGCACTGACCAGTTTAATTATATCTAATCAAGTAAAGTAAATGATTGTTATACATTTTTTTAATTTTTCTTAATCGCAGTAATTGATAATCACAGTTAATAACTAGTAAAGTGGGAGAGCAGGCTCAGAGCCTCAGTTCTGGAGCTGGATTAGTGTCAGGAGGAGCGTTGGACATAGACTCTCTGGTGTCCATGGTAGATTTCTCAAACAACTAACATTCTGCGAGAGTTGTAGGTCATTTTTTTTGCAGTGTGTCATGAATTGCGATCATGAAGTAACACAAAATTAGCTCGATTGAGATATTTCGATTGTGAATTCTGATCTATCATGGACGACGCTGCCGTTCGTTTCACAGGCTCTGCCAGACCTCGAGTCAGCACTTGAGAGGGGGGGGACTCCTGACTTTTGAAAACAGATCCAGTTACTTCACTTGTTGCCATGTAATCTGTGTTTCAGATTTATTAGACTGTAAGACTTTCAACTTGATCTGCTCCGTGGCCTTAAGTCTGACCACCTATTGTTTCACTGTTTAGTCAACCTTGTCTTGCCGTGGCTCTTCAAACAGGCTGAGGTTTCAGCTGTCCGGCCTCTGCCCCCCCTCCCTCCCTCCCCTCGTGTGCTTGAAAATTATATAAGAAATTTTATCTTATTTATTTAATTTAATATCGCTTTAGAGTTCATCTTAAAGTTAAAATGGTCAATTTAAAAAAAAAAGACGTATCATTGCCTCTGGCTTTCTTATTAAACAGCACTTATCTCCTGGTTTATTTCAGCCGTGCAGTCACAGCTCTGTGTGCACAGTCACATGAACTCTTAAGCATAAACAATTTGCTTGCTGAAGAATGACTTTGTGTCTAGCAGAAGAATATTAAATATTCCATCAATGGCCCATATGCTATGTTGATTTGAAAGTTACTTTTAAAGGCTGTGAGAACAAAATTTTCTTTTTGTTTACAATATCACTTGAGGTTTTAAACAGGTTTGACATTAAAGTGTATTTTAATGGCCTTAACAGTGGTGCACTTGTGAAATCACAAATTTGTCATCTTATTTAGCTTGTTTGCATCCGTTCACTCTTAACACTCTTGGGCCCTTTAGGAAAACGGCCATTCTAGAAACTCTGAAGCATATGATGGAAAACAACTGTGAAAGTTTTGCCATCCCAAGGTTGCAATTTGCACTTGTCAAAATATATTTTCCCCAGCTCCTCCTTTTAAAGTTAATGAACCTTTAGATCCAGAGTCTTCCAGGCCTTGTGTCTGCACAGGGATTCACCAAATACAAAAATACAAAATAATGCATGATTGTGACTTAGTATTGGAGGCGATGTGTGAACCAGGTAAGGGAGTGACAGAAGAACATCGCCTGCAGCTGGTCTGAGCTGCTTTTTTTGGAAAATCAAATTATAACACATATTATTGTACACTTGGTTTGTTGACGACCCGGGAGCTATTCAGTTGATTGCATAATTGTGTTTTACGCAAAAGATGTTTTTCAGCGGCTCGGGGCTGTGTTAAAAATTTGTGTACGATATGTAAACATTGCTCCCCAGAAGGGAACGTTTTCGCAAAAGAGGGAATGGGTAGTTTGAAGTCATAGCTGCCTCCTGTCTCCACAGACTACAGAGTTACTGTGTAATCCCTCTGGCCCACTCCATGAAAAATAATTGTTCATACTGTCCTGTAACTACTGACCAGTGTCACCAGGATTGATGTTGAAGACACAAGTTTTTATGCTCACTAGATCAGCCGGCTGCGTAGTGACTCCTCTTCTCCCGACTAGACTCTGTCCATCCCACCCTCGGCAACGTGTTTTTTCAGCTGTGTTTACATGCCAGTCCTGTGAAACTTGAAGGGGTGGGGTGAATGCCTTCCTCTATACCAGACCTCAGACATCTGTCAGGACTTAACATCATTCATGGTTGTCTTTACCCATTTACTTGACACATAAATGCCAGTTTTACAGCTTGTGTACGCATTGAAAACTCTTTCATGATGTAGAAAAATATTTTTTTTCTTCTTACATCCTCCATTTATTTGTTTCTTATTTTCAAGCTGATTTCTGGCTTCTCATTTCGGACTTTTTACCAGAAATTTAACAGTTTCGCTTAACGCATATTTCCCATGGCTAAAAAAAACATATTTTATAGATAAAATACATATTATCATTATTTAAGAGAACAATAGTTAATAAAAATGTAACCTTTGTAGAAGTACCACCACTTTCCCATTCAAGTGACTATATATATATATATTTATCTTCCACTTCCCAAACATATATATTTCCTCCACGGCAAATCCTGCAGTCAGTCATTAGGCAGAAAAGAAAAAAAACATCCTTACCACATGAATTATTGATGAGCGTGAAAAGGCAGCCTCCGAGCCTCTGAGCTAATCTTTCATCTCTCGTGTACGGCACAAGTACCCCACACACACATGCTCTGTTATTGATGCTTTGCACTCCAAATTGGCCCATTTTCAGCGGAATAATGTGCAATCTTTATGCATGTGATCCAGTGAACCAAGGGCCTGGTAATGAGAGTGACTTTTGTGGAGGGTGGTCTATGGGGATCGTCTCAAAGGGGTCAGTCCACCCCCAAGTTGATGTCAGCAGGGTCACCTACTGTCTATCCCTTATTTAATCAGACAAAATTATTTCTCCTATTATTATTTTTTGGTTTTGTTTACTGTTTGTTTTTGACTTTGGTGATGCAGCATACCCTGTGTGATTCATGTATACTGTATACCCCAATCAGGCAATGCTAACTTTTGAATCTTGTAATAATGCTAATTGTATTCTTGACGTCATTTTTACCACATCATGACAAATATCTGGTAAATCTGAATAAACTGTAGAATGTGATCTCATTGCTTGAAGACAAGACAGAAGCCTTCGGTCAGATGAGCTCTGTTATGTACGACAGGCCGAGACCATTTAACACCTCGTAAACAAACATCAGGGTCTTAAAAATAACCCCCGGAACTAACAGTCAATGTAGCAACAAGAATAGGAGTAATGTGCTCCCTTTTCTTCCCTGTTAAAACTAGTGATGCTGAAATTTGTTCTAATTAGAGATGAGATATATACCGTAGACGTTGCAGTAAACCAGGTGGGAGGCTGTACAGTACAGGCCCGGGTTGTGTTCTCTCGGTCACAAGGAGAGGGAATCGATTTGAGTTTGGAAATTATGCACAGCTGCATGTAGCTTAATTCCACCGTTTGTTTATTTATTATTGTTCATTTGATATTCCGGTGCACATTTGCCATCCCCAGGTGAGAATGCACTAAAAGCAATAAATAAAGCATGTGCATACAATTAATAATAACAAATATACACTTGATTATTACTACAATTTGTTTGTTGCTGATTCATTCTTTTCTGAGCTGTCAATGCTGAAGATCCTACCTGCAGGTTACACAAGCACGTCCCAGTTATTGTCATGTTTAAGTGAATGGCTGGAGGCACACCAAATCATCAAATGAGTATGAAATGTATTTTTAACTGAATCATGTATCTCCACGGAACTTTGAGAGAAATCTTAAACTGAAACGATGCTTTTGTTTCTAGAGGGGTAAGGGGCTGATGTAAAACTGTTATGCAAGCCTCCATGCTGCGTCTCATTAAAGCTAAGGTTGTGATTGTTTCCATCCAGTGTCACGAGAAAATAACTTTCTGTCCATGGACTGATTGTCTGTCTCTCCCTTTTCTTTGGAAAAGCTGTTTTACCTCTTGCCAGAAGGCCCACGGAGCCAAATCTGTCTTCATATGCCAAATGGCCAAAACAAAATGAGATTTTAAAGAGCTCGGCCGGGAGACTGGGGGGAAAGAAGTGGAAACTATTTTAGGAGAGTAAAATGGGACAGGGTGAAAAACAGAAATATGTTATATCTCATTTAATATCGCAATTCAAGGTGGCGAAGAAACTTGCTAGAAGAGGCATTATATCTACTGCAGGGTTTGTCTTTGTTGATGACTACTCTAAAAAAAAGTTGATTAAAAGAAAACCCACAATATTGTATATGTTCTGTACCACAGTTTGGTTTATTGATAATGGCCTTTTTTACAAAGGATTACAAATGATTTTGACCTCATGTCACATCACAAACTGCAGTGGTTTAAGCTCATTCTGGCTTTTCAAAGGGTAAAACTCACATCTGTCCCAAGCTCCATTTTCAAACCCTGTCAGGTTGCAACTTGATACAGCTCTTACAGCCTTCGCTGCCCGATACGCGGTCCTGGCAGCGCTGTGGCGTCCTGTTGCTGCTTGTCTCTCACAGACTCAGCTGTTGATGGAATGCGAGACTGGTAGGGTTGAAAATTTTCTTGGCCGAGTGGCGTACATGTGTGGGCATCCAGTGCACCTCTCAAGGCCAGAGCAGAGAAACCGGGCATGTCGACGGAGGCTTTCCGAAAACAGAATTTTTGTCCTGTGTAACGGTTAGCAATGCTTCATATTTATACAGGGAGTATGTTCACAATAACTGCAAACCTGAATTATATGATGCAGAAACTGTGGTTGAATGAGATGTTTTTTTTCCTCTCTCTCTTCTGGAACTAATGAGCTCATTAAAGATTTTCTTTCCATAAAGAAGTAGCTGTGATTTTAGTTTTGAAATCATCCTCACCTCATCCTCCATGTAAGGCCGATGGTAATACTTTTTGCACTGAAGCTAATTAGAGGACCCTAAAAAGTGCAGCACATGTTCATGCCTCTCCTGGCTTAACTCTCTTACTTGCCGACAGACTTTTCAGATTTCATCCACTGCATTGCTCAAATTCACGATCCCGCTTTCATGGTGCTCCACGGCGCAGCTACTAGTGACTGTCATCATTATTTGGTTCCCAGTGAATATTTTGAATTTCACTTCAAAGAGCTAATTTGGACCAACATCCTATAAATAGAACTGAGTGACACGAAGACTGTAATAATGCATAGAAGATTGCTTTTGCTCACTGTCCTAATGACTTAATTTCTATGCATTTAGAGCAGCGCTGATGGATTTTGACATCTTTCTTGCTGCACTATGTGATGACTCATCACGTAGCTCTCATCACTAGGGTCGAAGGGTTCCGCTTGAAGACACAGCCATGTGACTTTTTTAATGAGTATCTGAAAAGTGGATCTCTGACTGTGACATGCAGTCTAACAGTTTTAGTTTTCTTACTTATGGAATTAATATTGATTATTGCCAAAGTTAGACCCAGCTCTTTGACATCTGATCCTGATGTTATGGCGGTAGCCTGGGAACAAAAGTAATACTTCAAAGTAAAGACAGCTGTGATTTTTCCATCCGTCCATCTATCTTCTTTCCGCTTATCCGTGATCGGGTCGAGGAGGGAGCCGGCTACGCAGGGTCGTTCCAGACATCCCTGGGGGATCCCGAGGCGTTCCCAGGCCAGATGGGATATGTAGTCCCTCCAGCGAGTTCTGGGTCTACCTCTAGGTCTCCTCCCAGTTGGACGTGCCTGGTAAACTTCCAAAGGAAGGCGCCATGGCGTCCTGACAAGAACACCTCAACTGATCACTTTTGAAACAAAGGAGCAGCAGTTCTAACTCCGAAGCTGAGGAATCTCATTTCGGCCACTTGCATTAGCAATTCTCCTTCTTTCAGTCATTACCCAGAGGCTCATGACCAAAGGTGAGCATCAGGAGTAGATTGACTGGTGAACCGAAAGCTTTGCCTTCCTGCACAGCTATCTTTTCACCACAATTGACCGGTCCTGTGATTTTACTTTTAACTCAAAATTCAAACATGCAAGCTTTTTACTTTTGTGGTGAAATTTGCTTCAATTTGAGTCAAGATAAAACACCTGCGCCTGTTGTTTTGCCTCCTTCCGGGAACCGCGAAGCGGCATGCATTATTTTCCATCTTTAACAAACTGTACTCACACACACACACACACACACAACATCACATACAGGCTTGGACATTGTGCTTAGTGTCCTGTTTTTAAATGATTGCTTCCACTGTAACACTCCTCTCTTTGCATATCCCCAATTGCATCTCTATGTCTTCCTCTTTGTCCCCCTCTCTTGTTTCTATCTTATCATGTATTTATTCAAAGAAAGGCCCTCAGAGATGTGCTGCAATCAGCCTGAAGCAGGAAGCCAATAGGCTGTTCAGAGGACATTGTTCTGTTCCTCACACTCATGACCCCCTTCTCTCTTGCCTGCCATCCGTCCCTCTTTGTCTGTTCAGCTCTCCCTAGTGTTGTGTATAGCAAACCATTGCCTTTGCTTAAGGTATTCATTCCTCTCTAAAAGGTGCCCTTGTCATGCACGTCGATCCAGAGAGAGTATTAATTTCCCGTGACTGCAGCACCAGAGATTTCTTTGCCATGTTGACAGCTTGCGGATGAACGGAGTGCTCATTTAGTCTGCGAAATAAGAATTTCAGTGGGAATTTGAGCAAATGGGAACAGTTTGTCTTCAGATAATGACAGTCATTATACTTTAAACACGATATGATGCATGGATTAGAAGTTGATAATGAGGAGAGCTCTGAAAGACAGTGAGAAGCCTAGTATACATCATCTTTACAGGTTTAAAACCTGTTGTGGGTGTGTGCAAAATGGCTTGGACTGATTTTCACTGAACCTGGTAAGAATGTTTCTTGGGGCGGTATCTCCAGATGATTCACTTTTGGAACTGATCGGTCGTGGGGCTGAGGTCAGCCTGCCTCCTGAGTAATGTACTGTATGCTTATCATGTTTACGTGTATAGCGAATGTGGTATCTACCGAGTTTATCCTGAATTCTGCCTGGACGGTAAAGCATGTGTGGATGTTTTAATGGGTTACCAACACGGGTGGGATTTCTACTGGTGGTGCTGGTGGTCAGTGTGTTTGCATCAGAGAGAAAGAAGAAAAAAAGAGTGAGAGAGCAACAGTGGGGCAAGAGCGCTGCACACAGCTCTGCAATGCAGCAACAGTGCAATACACTTAGTAAGTGAAATGTCGTGTAAAAAAAATTTGTAGAATTAAGAAACTCTGGAAAAATGTGCAGGGTATGCATCAATGCTTTTAACGCTTCTGTAATATCTCATTAGTTTGTAGATGAATTGAAACAGCAGACATAAGTAACCAAGTTTATCAAAGCTTACACAGATTTTTGTATTAATCAAAAAAGCAAATTGTTTTTGTTCAGTCAGTCCAACGAAACTTCACACATTACTTTCCAAACAATATCTAACTAACAGACAGACTTGACCTCACTTTTTGGAAAATATGTGAATTTGTGATTTTTTCCAATACCTTGGAAAGTGAATCACAATCGAATGTATGGTGGAAAAACATGTCACTGTGCCGAACTGAAACACTGGTGCTGAAAAGTCATTAGTCTTCCATAGTTTCCATTTGCTTTGGAAAAGCACAGACTTTCTGCTCCTGCCTCTTGTTGGTATGCACTGGGGTTACACCGAGACAGAGGAGGTGTCAGGGAAGGGGAGGATGGTGTAAAAGATGAAAATCTGAAATATAGAAATAGATTTGGCTTCACCCAAAGTTTATTTGAATATGTATACAATAACACTCCAGAGCCACTAATGAGGCTCATCTGTTTTCACTGTATTTCTTTTGTTGACAGGCTGCAGGTATGCCAAGTCTAGTTCATTTAATTTGTGGTGATCCTGTGGCCAAATGAGGCAGGGGTGACACTGTGCATACCACAGTGGTTCCCAGGGAACCGTTGTTCAGAGCTCTCCCTCTATTATGGCGACGCGATTGTGTTGCATGCATGTATCTCCTCCTGTTATTTGCACTAAAGATGAAAATCAATTAAAACAGAGAGCAGCGCTGCTTGCATTGATTTGTCAAATCGGTCTAAGAAGGACATTATAGCAGTATTACAAGACAGATAAGAAATATCTTGTTACGGGATCACACCATCTGCAACGTCATATTGATTTTCCAACCCTTGAGTAGTCAGTCAATACTAAATTATTACTAGTACTCAGGAGGACTCACGGGTAGGACAACAGCCCACTACATTGTCGTAGGTACAGTAGGTAAACTCATTCATATACTGTACCTCTCGGCACATACATTGGAACATGGGGCACAAACACTGAAAAACATACTTTCCATAACTCTTAGTCTTCCTGTATCATGGACCAGGATTCATTTCTCTACATTCATCTGCACAAAGCCCTGGTTTTCGTTTTTCTTTTCCTCATAACGGGTTTACTGCCCATCTTCACTTAAAAGGAAAAGGTTTTCCAAGTAGTTTTGAAATAAGTACCCTCTTTGCTTGTGATAAGATTTTTTTAGCAGCCGGCCCTCTCCCAGACTCTGGGAGACAGTTTGCACACTTTATGCGAAGTATTAAATATAAACTATTCTACTCTGTAGTTCGTTCTCCCCCTCGATGTCTTCGGACCCTTTGGAGTGTGCTCATTTTCCCACAGAGCAGTCATACATGGTTGCCCTGTTAGATAACAGGTTTTCTGAGCTTTTCCACATGTGTGCATACTAAAACTGTGACTCAGTATTTTACGGTCACAGATTGATATTGCTTCGTTTAATCGCTCTTACCACTTTATGTTCTCTGCTTGGGTTAGACTATCAAATATCCCTCTCTCCTGAATACTTTATGACCTGATGCCTTCTTCTGACTCAGTGAAATGTGTCAAGGCTGATCTGCAGTCATTGCTCTCTAATGTCGGCAACGGCCCTTAAAATGGGAGGGATTATGTGATTTTTTTCTCTTTGTTACTACTCAATAGAATCAAATAACACAATGAAATAATCATGTTAAATCACCGCTGTGCTCTTGAGAAGAAAAATGACTGTGGCTCTTGTAAAAACTACCTTGTAAATTATATGGTGGTGACATACATGAAATGTAATGTAATATCCATCTCTAGTTCAGTGGAGGAAACATTAAATCACACTCCCACATGACAATCGCATTAGAGTATAATTTCCATACATGAAATATAAATTGCTTTAGATTACAAGGTTGTTGCATTGGTGTTGTTAAAAACAATTGAAGGATAGATGCAAATGAGGCGATAAACTGTGATTTCATTCAGCTCGTTATTCCTGTAGTCATTGACAGTTAAGTTTGTATTTATTCACAATAATTAATAGCATACTAGTGAGCCTGTTGAATGTTTTGTTAGCAGTCTTTTCGGTGTTGCACTTTGTAGATGGTCCCTCACTGCCGGCTGCTCAGAAAGACCCATGTTGTTCCGCCAGCCTGGAATTCAGCTTTTTAGGGGGAAAATGATGTAGCAGCTCAGTGGGAGGAGTTCTCACAGAATCCATTGCTTATCCTTGCTGTCCCGGATGTTAATCTGAAATTCTTTTTACACAGAAATTTGGGACTCGAATTTGGTCTTACGAATTTGAGCAACTCTGAATTTTTATTATTTGAATTTTATAACTTGAATATTTGATAATAATTGTGAACATTAAAAAAACAAAAGTGAAAATCAGTTATGAAATCTTGAAGTGTTGAATTTAAAGGCAAAAATTCACATAGAAATTCAATGCCTTTTAAATGTAAAGTCTGGTGAGACAGATTTCCTTCATACATTTACACATTTCAGTACTTTGTTTGCACTTGTGACATTTCAAATTTTTTTCTTTGCGTTCACTGAGAACAAACCATGACAGTAGATAGATTTGTTCGATGAACCAGGCTTCATCCCATTGGTCCTGATATCAAGTCCGACTATGACAGACAGGTTTGTTGTGAATAAGAGAGACAGAGAGAGACAGACAGTGCAGGGTCTTGCTTTTGCCTTTAGGAACGTGAGAGTGTTCAAGTTCACTTCTAAAACACTTCATGAATACTGTTTCGTCCTCATTGACATGCGAATAGAGAAACAGTGTGTGACTGAGTGAAAGCCCTGTCGTGTTCCATGCACCGTGTTGTCCTGGACTGGTTTCTCAAGGGAGCCATCCACTGAGTGAACTGCATCCTGTCACATGCTGATCTACAGTATGCGGACACCAGACAGTAGTTTTGCACGTCACCAACCTTTTAGCCTGATTGCGAGACCCTATAGGCTCTAAAGCACAAGAGGGTCCGTGCTCACCACGTACAGGAAGTACGCACCGGCATTTATTAACTGTCTTCCAGCATCCACATACATTTGTCAAGCTAATTTTTTTTTATCCTAGCCCATCAATGCAGGTGGCTTTCAACTGTTGTTGGGGTGTCAATCCTCCTCTATAATCCCATTTTGTTTGACTGTATATGTTAATCATTTCAAAATCATTCAGGTTTCATTCGTTCATTGACTGATTAAATAATTTTTTCTTAGTCAGCAATGTCAACTGCTGTAGGATGTAGTAGTTGAAAATCTGTTAAAAAAGAAAAAGCACCATGCTCCAGAAATTGATTTACCCTAGAACCATTCAGACAGCTCTCCAGTTCCATCAATATTAAGCTGAGATACTCCAGTGCTGCATATGGGATGGGGGGGTGCAACGACAATTCAGTGCTTTGCCATTATCGCTTTCAGTCACCCGCTTCCCCGAGCTCAACTTCACTGATGCCGGAGCCCTTTCATACGCTTTGATCCTGTTAATAATCATTTGCTATGCAGCTGAAGCAGAAGGGCAGATTGAAAAGCAGCAGAATGCAATGCGCTGATAGTGGCATTGGAAAAACAAGGGAAGAGTAAAACCGCGAAAATTTGGTGTGGGAGTCCTGTGTTGTCCTTCCCAGATATTTTCTCTGTAAACCAAAAGGCAAAGAATGGCCTCAAGGATTAATCTGCAAGTGTTGGTACATGCCAATGTACAACATTACCCGGATGAAAAATAATATGATATCCCTGTCACACTGCATACCTTTGATGGAAAATGTTTTCTTTCTGGACTGGCTCCTTATCTAGAGTGGTCCTGGATGGGCTGAGGAAAAAAAACAAAAAACTTGAATCAGCATCCCTACTGGTCCGCTGGCAAGGTCAAAAAGGAAAAAACTGCCCCTTCTTCCTTTTTTCTCTCCTGCTGGGGTTTGAGATAGATTACTGTGACATTCTTCCATTTCTCCATAGATACTGGAGCTCATACGGGACTCTCATGCCGACTGGAGTCGTGATCAAAAAGCTAAAAGGCCTCGATATTTCATAGAATGACAGTGGCCCGAGGAATACATGACTGGATCCACAAATCCTATCATATCATGACTCTGGCAAGTATAGTGAAGTGAATATGAACTTTCATCCTGCGTTTCTTACTTGCTGTCAAAGCAGATTTGTAGTTGTTTATCGAGGGGTTATGGCATTGCTTTAGAGACACATTACCAAAGTAGTTACAATGCACTCTCTGGTGGGAAACTGTCTGCCCTTTGCATCAAGTATGAACCCAGCTTCAGTCATGAGCCATTGAAATCACTGATTGATGGCTATCTCTTGTTTCTGCTTTAACAATGTCATTTAAACAGCCGTTTATGATCCCAGAGCTCTGTAAGAAAATTGATTTATTGAGGTCCTAGGTAAAACGAAAGTGAGAAAGAAGGACGGGTGAAGGCTTGCGTCCTTCACTCACAATGTTGCTGCGGAAGCGACATGCAAAAAGGAAGTCATTATGGTGACAAAGCCGTGATTCAGCGAGTCCTCCCACCTGCAGGTAGGGCCGGGTGATAGTGAAGGACGGAGGGATTGATGGGCCTGTTATGCTGCCTGTCACTCCAGGTTGAGAAAATAAAACTGGGAGTGAGGGATCGCGTCACTCTCTTATAAACAGGGGGAATGAATGGGACGATGACAAAGCAGGAGATGTGCCAACATATGTGTGTGCGTGAGTGCGTGTGCGCGCACAACCGCGCCCCCACATACAAACACGTAGCTCACGTTGACAAGCGCGGTAAACCTTAATGGAAGGTTGGCCACGCATAATGCTGTCTAACCACAGGCATTTTTCTTGGAAGTCATCTGAGATTAAGTGTGGTCACAGACAGTTTATAACAGTTCACTCATGGGATTTAAAAGTCACTGGTGATCCAGAACTTGCAGGCAAACCTGCCCAAATGAAACTGTGGATAGAAATAATTTGGGTTTTGAAGCATCTTGCCACTAGAAACGTGATGTTCAGTAACACCTACAAACTGTTCTTGTCATGAACCTTTAGAGCATTTCAAGTCCTTTATGAACGAAACGTTGCATCCGTTTCCCCTTGCATGGTTCACAATAGCATCTTTATGTCATCCATCTGAAACTCCATAGAACCCATGAATATAGGATACACTGTGTCCCGCGGTCATGTGATAAGAGCAGCAACATTTTCATGGGGCTTTGCTTAATCTGATCCCCGAGACAGAGGAGCATCCTTGACCATGAAAGCCTACAAAGGCTCTTGACTTCATGCCATTCCTCTTACTTCACTTTGAACCTACTGGCTTCTCATCCCAGACTTCCTCTTCATTGCCCCCAGTTCTCCACAACCATCTCCTCCCTTCCCTTCCCCCAGCAACAAAGCATCTAAGAAATGGTATGGTGATCTTTCCCTTGGTTTCCTCCCTTATTTCAATAACGGTTTTCAGTTAATGTCCTATGTTCAGAGCTTATTCATGGCATGGTGAGACACATGGCATAAAGGACATATTTCATTGATAACTTAAATCTCATGCACTTTGTAACCCCTCATAAAAGCCCACAGTTAATCTCTGAGCCCACTCTTGCAATTTAATGAACTATACCAGCTCTTGCCTCTCTTTATAGCCAATGCCCTTGTGGGTCCTTGGACTAATTCCACCCCCAGTGCCCTGTTTTTAGTCTGAATCTGGAACCTGGCCCTTCAGTATGCAACACATATGGTCCAGATGTTAGCACAGATGATGGGGTCACATATACCTCGCCAAATCATCAGCTGACTGCCCTGACATCTGCATGCGTAGTTCCTTGGTGGTCAATAGCAAATGGCCCCTTGAAGATAATTTAGTACCGCTGTGCTGCTGAGACTAAACAATGGAAATGTTTGCAGTCAACTGTCTCTGTCCTCATCCTTAGAAATTACACATACGTGCTGAGGAGTCAGAAAGCCTCAGATCTGTTTTGGATTGTAAAATAGTCACCCATGGCACCCACCTAATTTTAAGTCCAGCTAGAGTGAGTAACTATGAAGGCAGCACTGGAACCTAGACCGATTAGATGTGGAGACTGATGTTAAGCTTAGGCAACCTCATGAGCTGCACACAAGTGTATATACTATACTATACTATATTGAAGTCACTGCATCCTTTCGAAGATACACATGGTGTAATTACTAGCTTGCCGACTGAATATATACTTTGCAATGAGTTCTCATGCCATATTTGTTCCATTTACATGAGAGAAATTGAGTTGATAATCACTTTTCTTGACCTGGAAATGAAGTTTCTAATACCAAGTGTGATCAAGGCCGAGCCCAAACAGAGTGTGGCACGGTAATGTGCATGCAGCAGGTGCAGGCAGTAACTCTTGTGAGTCATTGTTTCATGTTATGTCCTGGGATCAACATCAGGATCAGTGTCACACGTGTCGCAGGTGCACATTTGCAATTTCAGCATTGACCTTGAACTTGAGAAATTTCTGTGTTAAACTCATCTTGAGGATCATCGCTGGAGAAAACAGAGCGGCAGTCTTCTCAGCCGAGAGAGCCTGCGGAGGGAAGACGGGTTAGATCAGGAGCCAGCCAAGAGCAGGGGTTGTGCCCTGTGAATTTCTCCTTCTGGGTCAGACTGTGTCATACTGCACCGTTCTGAGGAATCTGAACTGTACCACCGTGAGCGCAGGCTTTTTTCCCCTTCTTCACAGTGGACATTTTGAGATGTCATAATTGGAAGAAACACAGGTGTTTCTCATAACAGTAACAATGGCTCTGTTGAGTTCAAGTGTCCCAGTCAAACATGTGACCGTGTGATCCTGAGCCAGCTCTGCAAAAGATCAGGACCCTGAAACTGAAGTAGCTAGAGGGAATTAAGCCATCATTCATTTTACACACGTCAAAATGTCTGCTGTGAGAAATGCCTATTGGGTGCTCCATCATGTCAACACGGCCGCTCACCGCACATTGGAAACACATGTTCTTGTTCGCAGTAACACAATCCACACTCCCCTATACTCGCCCTGGGACTCGCAGTGAGTGTTCCAAGCGTGGCAGGAGTGCTGGCTGTGGTGTGACAATGCATAAGGTGACTAGTTTGAAGGGGATGTTGGCCAAATTTAAAATTCGGTTTGGATTTTTCTTGTCACACGACACGGGCAGTCTCTTCTTCATCACACCTCGTAAAAACATCTTTAACAGTAGTTGTTTAATCCTAACCCAATATGGTTAGTAACTCTTGCTTTAGTACATAGTTGTAGCTCAACCTCTGTGTGTTAGCCAGAAGTGAAGTTGCAGAGTTCCAGCAGCCGCGAAGTTGAATATTTGAGCAAGATGCAATGCAGGAGGTCGGAGGGCTCGGTGCGTGTTAGTGGTTACCCATGAGCAGAGGTGGATGGCTGTTGTGAATGCCAAGATTATCCACGGGATGACTGGAGGAGATGAGCATCAACTGGAGAGGAGGGGAGAACCATGCGGAGTGAGAAGGGCGGAGGCGATCGGGTTAGCCGCTGTAGCATCTAGCATGAGCCTCCACTCGTTGGCTGAATGAGCTCGGAGCTAGCTGAAGAGGCAACGGTCCGGTCGGAGAATCCAAGCGACTACGGGGAGCAGCTGAGAGGCTGTCCAGGGGTGAAGCCCTCATTATCAGCGAACGGACACCCAAGGTTGGCCCGGCCGGTGTTTGAGGCCAGCGGCAGCGGCTATCAAGGCAGTAACAGGCGGTATTGCAGGCTCAATGAGAGCATGTTATGTTTAATATGACTTATTCGGGTAGGGGACATCACTTTCTCTGTCTACACCCGGCCACTCAACGAGGCATTAGGCCACTGAAACATCGACTTAAATTTGTACTTGAGTTTGGCTGTGCTCGGATCCATATCTGTGGAGGAGGTTGACAGCTGCTGTCCTCCGACTCTTCCTGCAAGACGCGAGGTTAAGAGGCATCAGGAAACTGATAGGTCTCTCTGGGAGTTCGGTCCCACCGGGAGGATTCAGCTCAGCCTCATTCTCTCATTTCCTCCCGTTGCTCAGTGCAACGCGAGGACTGACGCTGTGGCTGTTGTAAGAGCTTTTCACACATGGCGGCTGCACTTGAATTAACATTGCTAAAGAGAGGGAGCTGTCTGTGATCTGTCAGTCATCCTGTTGCTCTTTTTAATTTCCTTAGTTTCTTTCTCCCTCTCTTAAAGTGTGAGAAGCCAAGTCGGTTCGATTCTCACCATCCTATCCTTGTCCTGGCTATTTTCCTCATCACTCTGCTTCCCTCTGTCTGTGTTCTGTTATGTTTTGGCTCACCCATTATAAGCCAGTCATACTCGTTCCCTCCCTCCCTCCTTGCATAGTGCTTGAGCTCTCCCTCCCTCCCTCCCTCTCTGTCTCTCATTCATGCACCAGCTGCATCTCGACTACGTTTGCCATGTGGTTCTCTCCCCCGTTCGCCTGCCTGGCCACCGATCGGCTACACCTCAGTGCTTAGTAAGTAGTTAGCTACCTTGTTTTTTTTAACTCTCTAACTCCCTCGCCTTCCTATGCTTTAAGGGTCCAACAACTGTTGCTGTCCGCACAGCGTGGCAGAGGCTTGCTAGCATACTGACGGGCTCAGAGTCACAGATGGACAAGATGATCTCACAGGACTTAAGAGATCTGCAAAGAGAAGGTTGCGAACAGGGATAGATGAGATGCAGTGAAGTCGGTGAGAAGCAGAAGAGAGGGACTCGCCAGCCCGTCCACGTGTCGTGGTTATTATCAACTCCTATCCCGAGCTTTTGAGCATTTTCAGAGAAGGGACTTTTGGCTCTGACAGGACACCCTCTAATCAAACAGGATGTGTGTCTTTGGACAGACCAGCTTACACGTTAATGAGAGCTCTTTATACACCGGAGTAACTGCAGCCTTCTTACTTCACTGTTTTCGAGACAACACAATGACAGTGTGTCATCGCTCAGAAATGCTTGTGACCCTGCACCCTGACTCCACTCTCTGTATTTTCAGCACAAGTCCGCGTGCATAGTTAATCTCAACCGTGGTAAAGGGATCTTGAACAGGATTCCGTCCCACTGTAATAATAGAGGCTGAAAAGAGAGCGAGAGAGAAATGCACTCTCCGATTCAGAAGGGCTATGAGTGAAGTTGCTAACCCTGTTCTCATTTGCTCATATTTGAAGAAGAAACAGGACGTGCTCAGCGGTGCTTGGAGCACAGTCAAGTTAATTCTACTCGATCTGGCGTGTAGCTCCAACTTCTTTAGCTGTGTGTGTTTTGGATAATCCTCCCTCCACCTCCACTTCAAAATCCCATTTCTTTCTAATCAGTTCTAATCAGGAAGATGCGTGCACGCACACACACACACACACACACACACACACACACACACACATAGGTGGTAGCTAATGCTTTTATTCAAGAGCAGAGACAGTATGTCTGATGGGCAGTGTTTCCCATTTAACGCCGTGCTAATTAATTACCAAGTGGTAATTAAGTTCTTGTTTTCATTCCAATCGGTGTATTGTCCCTGAAGGGTTGTAGTCGTGAGTCAGATCTGCCCTCAATACGAGGCCGTTCACACATTTCACTGAGCAGTAAATTTGCGTAAATTGCAACTCGACCTCAAATCATTCAGTTGACTGGCCGATGAATTCGGGGTCATGATGTCAAACTTCATGATCTGTGAAAGTGATTCACAGATGTACCAAGCTTAAGCCAGAGGAAGAGCTTCTTGAAGTTGTTTTGTTTTCTCCCTCTGAATGCTTATTTTCACAGGCCACTCAACTTTACTTACCTGAAGAAGAAACAGGAACTGTCTTGTAAAATCCTTCATACATGTCATGGGTGACGTCAAAAACACTAGAGGTGATAGAGAAAGGCCAGTACCTGAATGTGTGAGGGGATGGCCTCATGTAACCTGCAGGCGCTTTTACCTCAGGGCATGTCTGTCTTTTCCTGTATTGAAATGTTTTCCAGCCAGACTTTTAAGCTAAGATGTTGATTGGCATAGTTCCATAATTTTACTCAGTCCTATTTCACCAACGTGGGTGTACTGCAGGCAGTCCATTAACAAGTGAGTCAACTGGGAACAAAAGATCTAGAAGGCCTGTCAACCAACTCTGGAGACAAATTGAAAAAGTCGTACCGCGTGAAAACATTTTCCTTTTAACAAAACCAAAGTTAAAAGATAATCAAATAAACTGTAGGTCACAATTTTTTTTTGTTTAGTTTGCATTTTAAGCCATTTAAACAAATTATGAATGTTATTTTGAGCGATTGACTTCTAACCTGGCTTTTTTTTGTCCATATAGTCCACAAAGATAATGTTTAAAAGCTGAATTGTGAAGCTCAACTGTCGTAGTTTAGCTGATTAAATTAATGAATTAGATTTTCTGTCCAAACTTGACTGCCATTGCCAACCACTTGAACATGTTTCTTTTTTTTCTTTTCAGTAGTTTGTAGTAATCATATTTTATTGTAGTATTGCTCTATAGTTCCATGATTATTGTTTGGTAAATGTTTGTCAACCATGGATTGTGTTAATGTTACGTTTGTTTTACAATGTTCTGTACCATAATAAGATTTTAACTCGTGCCATCAATTCATTTTTTTAGTGGGAGTGTATTTCATACTGCTGGGGTCTGCGTGCGCGAGTGCGTGTGAGAGAGAATTACAGCAGGGCAAAAGTGCTGAACAAAGCTCTACAATGAAGCAACATCACAAAATTTTAAGTCAGATATCTTTTCTGGTATTATGGGGATTGTAATTCCCCCCCCTGATAATTATGAAACTGGGCCGCCACAGTCTAGGTAATTACTGGGAAACACTGAATGGACTGTTGGTTGACCAAGCACGCTGCCAGTTTTGATGTACTTTTAGACAGAAAACTCTCAGTCGTTGTGTCCGACACTTGTGCCTCTCACTTTTAACCATTTCAGAACTGTGCCAATGCTGCAAACAGTGTTGACCAATAAGTATAAAAAAAATCAACAACAATTTTTCATTATTGTCAGAAGGGCAGCTCCAGCAGTTAAGGCTCTACAGCCTAAAATAAATGACTTTTATAGAGTTTCCCACAACCAGGCTCTACAGTTTCCTGATTGTCCCACACTGTCTGTGATGTGATGTGTCAGTTCAATGAGGAGTCACAGTGATAGTTGTCACTGTGCGGCCCCACTCATCTCTGGCAGCACACAGGAGTACATTGGAGATGGTTGTTATGGAGACAAGAACAAGGTAGAACCAGGAAACAACGACAAAGATGATATAGAGGACCAGGCACAAGAACTATTCTGATTCCTGGCATTGAGCCTGTATGTGCGTTCTTCATGAAGAGTCACGTGTTTTTAGCGGAAGTCTCGTCTGACGGCGCCAATTTCCGTGTCGGTGTTCCGTCCACTCTTACCACTAAGCTGGAGATTTTTAACTGAGCCGTGTTGCTGTGTAAAAGCCTCCTGTGTGTCTTCGTACGCAAACCACAGACTTATGCTATATCCGACACACCATATTTAAGAAAAACACAGGTCTTATGTTCTAAGACGTGGGCATGCATTGCAATACCTTCAACTTAGTGGCGGGTGATGGTGAAAACTAGAGCTACAAATAGTAGTTTTGTACTTTTTGGTGTTGTGTTTTTTGAAATACCGCTGGAAATTGACACTTGTCATTATGTTGTGTGGAGACCTCATAGGGTAAAATCCAATGAATACGTGCAAGCTAGTCGAAAAATTCAAACTGTTATTATCGTGCCGAAGCTGCCACTCACACTCCTCGCGTCGCAGGAAAAACCAGGGGTGTGCTCGAGTCGTGAGTCCTGTGATAGGGAATTTAGAGGCAGCAGACGGACAACTGGAACCAGCTGTTGTTTACTAGGTGATAAATAAATGTACGATACTCCTGCTGTTAAACTTTGGTAGGAAAAATGAACCTCAAAAAACTGCTTTCACGCGGCCATTGAGCCACTTAGTGAGTGATCCACCTGACCTGAGTAAGTCAACTGGCGATGTTTTTATCGGGCAGCTCCCAGGTGCGTTGCTCTGAGAGAATCTGGGAGTCTGTATAATTCTGTCCTTAACCCTCTTCACCTTTAGAAATGCTCCTCCCGAACTTTTTCTGTTCTGAAAATGTGCCCTAATTGTCCAGAGCACGACTCTGAGCCCCTTGTCTTTTCTACATGACACAGAAAGTTAACTGTTAGGTGTGGTACTGTACTTACGCAAGACCAGCTCTCCGGCCATAGAAGATATACTATGTGAATGCGCTGATGAAATGAAAATGCCCACTTTGTTGTGATTGGAATGGCTTCCAGCAAGTGTAGGAAGTGTCGACCTCCACTCTCGCTGTACCCCGCCTTTGTTTGGGGCATGTCAGTCTAGCCCCTAGATCTCTACGATAAAATTGATGAGAGAAATTTAAATGAACAAATATGATCCAGGTTGTGAGAAACATCTATTTTCCTCTCTCTGGCTGCACACTGACAATTTAGCAGCCAAACCGTTGATCAGGTGTGTTGCTGTGTGGGGGTTGGGTGATGAGGCTTTGCATAGAAATGAACGTTGCATAAGAGGTGAACAGTGTCTCTCTGTGATTGTGTCTCACTGCTGGTTCAAGAATTGTGTTCTTTGATCATGTGGGTGGACCTGATTTTAAAGTTCCAGAGTAGTAAAGGGAGGATTACATTCAAAAGTGCAATATTGATATTAATGTACAACAACAGTTACATCACTGCAGAACTTCCTAGGGTTTTTGCTCCACATTTCTACTTTGACAGATCATTTTTCCATTCTAAAGTGATTTCATAGGCTTACAAAAGAACTCACGGCTCCTGAAATGACTAATGGCTATATTTATAGGGATAACTCGATGCAGAACGTTTTTTTGAGATTGAATCTTGAAAATGTGGGGGAGACAGTTTTGCGTTATTGCGATGCATAACATCAATCATGGAGCCACCTATTTTGTCTCTAAATACATCCTCGAAACAGATCCCACAGCAAAAGTAGAGTTGGATTTGCTTCTTTCTTCACATTAGATATTAAATCCAGCAACAGGATTAGAAGAACGGTTCTCTTTTCAACACGCAGGATACCAGGACAGGATCGATGTTTGCATGTTCTTCAAATGAGCAACATTTAATTGCCACAATTGCCACAATTTACAACCTGATCCACTGAAACATCGATGACCAGTGAAATATGCACATGAACAGTAAAATACTCATGTCTGACAGTTAAAGCTCAAACCACCCAGATTTGCTACAAGATAAAAAAAAGAAAAAAACATCCATGGTCATAACTTTGTCTGAGTTGTGTTTTGGCTTCTGATTTTAACAACAGCTTTTTTACGGGTGCTAAATGCGCCACTTAATATTATATTTGTGTAATGATGCTCTGTGTGTTTCATCATTCCAGACCAGATCGATAAAAGCAAGATATTAGATTAACCCTGCTGTAGGTTTTTAACAAGACCTCAAAGCAATTTGAAGCTCAAATGAGTTCATCTGCATCACATCAAGTTTTGTCCATTTTTTCTTAGGGTTCATGTTTTTTCTCTCCGATGAATTTGCCTGCATGCTAAATGTACCATAAAATCTGATATGATGGACAATGAAAATGAGCCACAATGTGAAGAGGCCTTCCTCGGGCAAACTAACAAAATGCTCTGTCTCCTCCTTCTCTCCCTCTGTCTCTGTCTCGCCTTGTCTCCCGTCACCCTCCCTCTTCATTCTCTCTGCCTCTGTAGGTTCCAGCAGTGGGCGCTTGCTGCTTCACCAGCTTGGACTCCATGGCTGCTGCTGCTGCTTGATTCATTACAGTGAGTATACTCCTGTTTTTGTGTATAAGTGTGTCGGTATGTTTCTCCATACAGTATGTGTTTCTCTCACGCCGTCACAGGCTTTCCATGGTTGTTTAGTTAGCACATGCGGCACGCGCACTTGAATTTAGTGACTTACCAAATCCTCAGTTTATCCTCTGCAGTAGATGCCTCTACTTGGATGCTTTATTTGCCGTACGGTTCTGAATGGTGAAGATACATTTTTTGTGGCTCTAAAAGTTGATGCCAAGTGAGGCTGGTAACTAAGATGTACGCACAGAGATTGTTGTTCCCGACTTATTGCCGGACCAACTGTGATACGGATTACAGCTACTCCTATTAGTGTATGATTTTTAAAACCTACCCTATCTAAATTTGATGTAGTATATGATGAAACTATAACAGGTGGTGCAGAATTTTTGTACTAAATGCTTTGTGAACAGCCGTGCGAGCACACTGAATAACTGGATGAGTTGATGTAGATGCACTACACGCGATGCTTGTATAGTGGCACATTGTGTGAATGTTAGATTATGATATCATCTGTGGGTACTGGACTCTTGTGCCAATGCTGAATGGTGCCTGCAGCACTTCAAAAATTAAACGTAATCAGAGTCAACAGGCAACTTCCATGCCCCTTAGTGGTTACAGGTGGTATCACTGTTTGATCACTTTCGCATAGACACTGCAGTAGCAAGACACCGGTGAGGACGCCGGTGCTTTGCCTCAGAGCTCTTGAGGAAGATGTCAACAGCACATCAGAGATAACGGAGGAGATAAAAGATGTGTGTACACTAAAGCTCCTACTTTGTTGCTGCAGCGTTAGCATCATGGCTTACTCAATGCCAGCAGCACAACTGGAACCCCCCCCCCCCCCCCCCCAAAAAAAAAGAATTAGCCCAATTTGAACAAATAACCTCCAGTTAAACATCCGGTTGCATTACTAAGTAGGCTGGTCGTGTTACAATCTGATATAGAAGAAATATTGTATTTTGAATCCTCTCAAGTCCTGGAGTGAATGCTCGTCAGAGGTTCACTCTTGTTTTATCTCTTTTTCTATCACTCTCCTACTTCAGCCAGCTTTTGTTCCTCAGTCAGCAGGATTCTTTTTTTCTCTCTTGCAAAGTTGAGTTGTTTTTGTCAACTCAGCTGTTCCACCGTCTGTCATTTCCATCACTGGGGATAGTTGCTGGGAGAATTCTATTCTTTTATTTGTTTACGCAGTTACTTTGTGCCTTAAAACGAGTCGTCCCACTGGCCAAGAGAATAACATGGTGAAAGCTCGGCTTATAGGGCTCCCGTGTAAGAACGGATTGTGGGTGTTTTTCTATCGCCATCACACTGCAAGTAGTTGTAACATCATGGTGACAAAAGAGTTGTCTAAATTTCCACTTTAATGATTTTAGGTTGATCTTTGACATATATATATATATATATATATATATGTATATATATATATATATATATACATATATATATATATGTATATATATATACATATATATATATATATATATTGTCAGAATTCTGTATTGTTTAGTTAAAATAAGAGTCAAGATCATTACAAACTAAGGGACAAGCGCAACAAAAAATGTAAAACAGAAGGAGTTTGGACAATTTCACAATTTTCACCCAATTTTCAACTGAGCCAGTTTGACATTTTCAAACGAGAGAGTCAAGAGTCATAACAGAGCAGTATGATGTGTGTAATATCATGTGTGATTATTTTGTAGCTGGTGTTGTCATTTGCACCTGATTTAATAGAGTTGGAAAGCCATGCATAATGTCACTGCGTGGCACTAAAATGAGAGGGTGCAGATTATCAACATATTTGTCCTGTTGCCTTCAGATGGCTGCAAGGATTTAATGGACTCGAGGAGAAGCTTTTAACCTGCAGTGTAGAGCAGTCCACAGCAGTGTAAAGCAGTTGTGGACAACCACTACTACTGTGGGAAGAAGTGTGCTCTGCACAGAAATACCCCTTCAAGAGAAATTCAGGCTGAGGAAATGACCAGAGGGTCACTTGCACCGGTTACTGCCACGTCTTTAATATAGGGCCATGAAGGTCAAAGGTCCAAACCACTGTACCCTAACCCTACATAGTAGTGTAATGCAAATGTAAAAAAAAAAGTTAAAAAAATATTATTTGTTTGTTTGATTTTGAGGGGTCAGTTGAAAACTTTGCGAACCCAAACAGTTGTTGTTTGTTGTTTCTGAACACATTGTGCCTTTTTGTTTTTGAGCTTTATATTGATATTGGTATGCACCCTAAGCATTAACCATTATTAACTACTATCTGTGAGATTTTTTATTCCTGTATTCAATCTGCCTTTGGTTCTTTTTGGGG
Organism: Scophthalmus maximus; assembly: GCF_022379125.1. Classification (NCBI taxonomy): domain Eukaryota; kingdom Metazoa; phylum Chordata; class Actinopteri; order Pleuronectiformes; family Scophthalmidae; genus Scophthalmus; species Scophthalmus maximus. The sequence continues at coordinate 7,993,576 of NC_061521.1, read as the reverse complement.
GGGGGGGCTGCTAAATGCCTCACTATGTTTGCCAACTAGATGCCGACTTGGTCTGAGTGTCGGTCGGTGCTGGGTTGGTAAAGTTTTTTGTTTTTTTACTGAAAACAGCTGCCTGTCACTCACAACATTGCTGACGAGAGCAGTGACAGGGAAGCAGAAAAGTAAAGCTGAGCTATTTCAATGAACTGAAAATCACTCCAACGCTCTGCAGAGCTGAGGCGAACTGCAAAGTTAAATCATAATTTACGATGAGCAACTCCTGTCCTATCACACTTCTGCATTTGATGAATTGTCGGTAAAAAGAAGAAGCTGATTATTGCAGCTATAAATTCTTGAACATTGCTTTGTTTTAATGGTAACTGTTGTGAGGGTTTTGTTGATGACATTGTTATTCACTTATTATGTTGCTAATGATCTCTGTTTCCATATGCCTCAGTGGCAGCTTGGCAAAAAAGCAGCCATCTGTGCTGTTGTTTCCCAACAGGTTTGGGTCCTGCTCTGTTTACACAGATGTGATCCTGAGCGTATAATAACAATAGATTTATGTGATGCACTTGACGTGTGACAGAGGAACACCAGAGAACCGCCTCTCTTTGGTTTCGCCTGGAACATTTATCCAGGCCATGAATATACCCACACACTATAGGGCTGAATTGTATTGGGAAAATAACCTCTCTTTTTTGTTTCAATATATACTGTAAATTGGGGGACATTATTTGGAACAAGGCACAGCCTGGGGAGGCCAAGTGCTACAAGAGAAAGAATGTCCTTAGTCCAAGGAGTTTGTACTTCACTGAGCTGGGCCAATTTTCGCTGGGCCAATTTTCGCAAAAATTGCAAACTGCCATAAATATCACGGGGCCTGGTTGAATATATGACCATTTTGTAAACTCCTCCTGATGATTGCGAGTGTACGGTGCATTGTGATTCTGATGCAGAAACTAACAGATCTTTTTTTTTGATCTCTCCATGATGGCGGGGGAGGACAGTTAGTAACAAACACTGGCTGGCAGCAAAACCCCTCACAACCAGGAAGTGTTTGAAATTGTATTTTTTAAAAGCCTCGTCAGGCTGGATTTCAAACACACACATGGACCTAATCAAAAGCTTTTGGGCCAGTCAGAGGAAACAGGGAGGATGAAATTCTTGTTCGGGTAAAGGCAGAGGTGCTTTACCTCGCGTGAGCCGCCAGACAAAGCATACAGGTACAAAAAGCTTCTGACCCACGGGCAGCTGCTCCTCTTCGTCCCCTGTGCATTCCAGCTGAAAGCAACACAGTGGAGTAGGATGTGATTAACATGCTCCTGCTTCCTCCGCTGGTGTCCGCTGCTGTTGGCTTCTTCATGCTCTTGGCAGTTCGGAGCACGGAGGTGCTGTGTTCACTGCCGTCGGATGATGTGGCATTGCCTTCCGAGCGCTCGATGCCAGCAGGTGTTTTCTTGGCCTCCACCTCGCCATCATCAAAGCCATTAAGAGAAATGATTGCTAATTTTTACAAAAATCGAAGCGATGTGTCGGTGCGAAACAAATACGATGGGATGGTGATTTGTTTTTTGCTGTTGTTGATTTGATACTACTACATTTTATTCGCTAGCTTGCAGCAAGCTACCTGGATAGGGGGTCTCTTCTTGTTCATAAGCTGTGTTTCCACCACAGGAACTCCCCGGTAACTTTTACTGGAACTCTGTGCGTTTCCAGGTACCAGGGTCTGAATTGAGTTTGGGGAAAACCTTTAACCCCCCCCCTAAAAAGTCCCTGCTCACGGGGTAGTACTTTACAAACGAGCTTTGGGGTGGGGATGCAGCGCAGAAGATGCTTCATTGGTCGAGTTCTCCAGCGTTTTATTTCGGCCAGTCAGTCTCCGCAATAGCTCATGAAGTTCTGTTTTCTTACTTTAAAGGGGCAGTAAGCGATTTTGAAGAAAGATTGTTTTCTTGTTGATTTTCTGACCGCACTGGTCGGGGGCAAGAACCTCAAGCCGTGGGTACGGGAGACCGACGCGCTAACCACGAGGCCAGAATCATAGCGTGTGTTGCTAGCACGTCTCTTTAGGTGTTGGGGAGTGATGTTTGCAACCTGTCAGGGCTGAGCCGAAAAATCGGACTTTTTCCCCCCCGCACACTCACAGAACCGACAGCTAGTGAAACATTAGTCGAAACGCAGCTTTGTAAAGCATAAACAAACCCCTCCCAACATTTTCTCTCATGATTCGTAAAAACATCCTTTATCGCCTTCACCTTTTTCATGATGCAGCTCAGAACCAATCAGCTGTTGATTGCTTTACTACTGTTGTATATAATCAGTTTCTGCTGAGATGATACATTTTTTAACTTGGACACTTATCTTTCGAGTTGCTCATTGAGGAAAGTAGTAAAATGATTTCATTTTCTCTTTCACAGTCCCATTGTGTGTTTTTTTGGTTTTTTTCTCCATCAAAGTCTGTCACATTTTGGAATAAATCCCGATTTCACACAACACCAGAAGGCAGCTGTGAATGTTCTCCAAGTTCGAGCCAGATTGGATTAGCAAAGCTGTTCTCCAGAAAGCACAGTTAGCAGGCAGAGAAGCCGATAGAGCCGTAGTGAAATCGTTAATGGAATAAGCCTTTCTGTCCCCCATTACCATCGCCCTAACACAGTCCAACGGCACCATGGGAAAGGAAGGGGGAGAGGAGGGCTCTGCGCGCATAAACACTGTTTCTTTTTTGTCGGTGGTAATTGTGAACCGTTATCAAATTCCCCTCCGGTTCCAATTTGTCTGAGAGTTGAACACTGTGGCAGAAGCAGGCGGTTGTTCTTCCAGAAAAGTAGGACGAGTCTCTCCAGCAGCTTCAGTTTTGTCTTGGGGCTGTTGCTGTCTTTGTAGCTTCCTATACATTCTGCCTATACGCGCTGTTTCTCAGGCTCGCAGTACAGGAAGACCAATTGATGCAGGGATGTGCTGCAGTTGAATGTCCAAGTATCAAGCCTACAAGATTCTTCTTCTTACACTATTGCAGGCAGTCAAATGTGTATATTGTGATATTAATAGTCCTGAAGCCATGAGAGTTTTCTGTGGTCCCAACCAGTTGCTGCTCGATACGCCCCCACTGGAATCTCTGGAATATCCAGCCCTCGGAGCGGAGCGATGCTACCCCTCCATGTCCCCTGGTGCCAAAAAAGCCGTTCCATAGAGGGAAGAGGGAGTGGAGGCACGGAGGATGTTAGTTGGTGTGGGGGGAGAAAACCTTCCTGAGCCCTCCATAGTCATCACCAACCTGCCCCTGGCTAACAGGGGTTTACACCAGAGTGTGGAGTGAAACTGAGAGCGTGAGAGTGAGCGCACGCACGCACGCGTGCGTGGGCGTGTGTGTGTGTGTGTGTGTGTACTGTAGGTGAGAGATAGAGAAAAGAGAAAACTGTGTGAGGGAGAAGGAAATGTGATGATGACACACTTGTTATTTATAGCCCTACATCCGGATTGTACATGAATACTGACTTGCTGTAGTGCTGCAGTTGTTTGCAAGATTTGGCTGTTTTTTTTGTATGTTTCTATGTATTGTGCATGCCTTATGTATTTCCTCATTTCCCATGACCAACACATTTATACATGAGACATATTTATAAAACATGTAAACACGTGACAGGAAAGAAGCGTAAAACAAAAAACGCGGTCAAAGAAAATGATGTTGATGTTTTGACCAGGGCAAGCAGAACCACCCGTTGGTTTCTCACCGAGCAGACTACAGATCTGTTTTATCACCTCCTCTCCTGACTGCTTCCTTTGTGCTTCATGTTAAGAGCTTGTTCGCTGTGCCCTCTCTAGTTTGCCACCACTAGGATTGATAAAGCAGTGGCGTTATGATGGGTGAAGGAAACCACATTATAGAATCCGCATGGGACTTTGGACAGTTGAGATGTTTTTCCTCACCAAAAGATAAAAAGAGCAAAGAGCCAAGTTGCGATGATCGGGTTCTTCATTTTCACCACCTTTTCAGTGACAAAGAATTTGTGAACACCGAGGCAATGTGAGTTTCTGTGAATACAAGGAACATTTTGTTCCTGTTCAGAAGTTATGTGATCAAGTAGAAATTATGCACATATAAATTTGCGTAAGCTGTCGGTTAGCTCTGCAAAATCAAAAAGTCTTTAAAGTGTATTTATTATAACTTGCTTAAGGACATTGTATACTACCTTTAATCAATTGTTTGATACCAAATGTACACGTGATTCTCAGATTAATACATGCCGTACAAATCGTGTAGGCTTGCTCTGGTCATGGGCAATTCGGTCTGCATGGAACACCCCAAGGAAATAGACCCAGCCTTCATTGTTTTGATTTCTTCTTCTTCTTCTTCCTCATTTAGTTTCCGGCAGACGAGACATAGGAATTGCATTGCTGCCTCCAGCTAGTTCAAAACAACAACATTCCATTTTGGTCTCTGCAAACAGAAATGATGTGCGGGATTATTTGCACACGGAGCGGAGAAGTGAGATCCGATCACAAGTGGTCAGTCCAGAGGCATGTGGAGGTGCATGCTAGTGCCAGGTGTGAACTGACGTACGCATGGAGCTGTCGGCTTGTGATCAGATCACCCACGACGCGAGCGGACGCCGGGAATGAACAGGGCCATAGATCTTTGTGTTGTTTTTTTGTGTGCAGAATACACTCCCAGCACACATCTGGCTGTGACTGCTCTGCCCCCTTCTGCTGGTGTTTGTCTGGAGGCCAGCGGGTTGGGGTCCCCCGAGACCCACACGGGCTCTTTCCCAGACCAGACTGCAGCAACTCTCCCAGAACTTGCACAATACCAAACACTGCGCTGGAATGCTTTCGCTTTATTTCTTTTTTTCTTCTTCTCCTTTTAGTGTTGCTCTCCCTCTTTCACTCTGTCTTCGAGTTTGCGGTACTGATACACTCTCTCTCTAGCTCACATGAATTACGCTCCCTCTTACCCCAGTAGGCCCAATTGGCTCGACAAGCGCTGACGTCAAGAAGTGGAATGTTTGCAGAATGAGCTATAAGGGCCGAGCAGGGGTCAGAGGGAGGGAGCTTATAGTGAGAGATAATCAATGTGATGCCGGGCAGTTTGTACTTTTCAGCGGTCGCATAAAGTTTCTGTGGTGGGCCGCCGCTGGACTGTCAGCATGAGAGCATGGCCAGGCCACTCACAGCCAAGTTCTCGACTAATTTCAAAGTAGCATGCAGCAGTGAGAAAATGTAATCAACCCCCAACGGACCCCACCCCACCACCACCTTTCTGTCAGAAGAATTTAGGTTTCTTTGCTTTAATCCCTGTACTCAGCCTTCAGGCTGCAGAGAAGAAGATAACATCAAATAATTTAATAAAGTGGGCCCTCTGACAGCCTTCACCCTGCTGGAGACATGTTCGACTTTAATTATTTTCTTGTTAGACTAAGGGTTAAGAATGGAACGAGACGTTCTATGTTCCACATGTGCCTACATGTGCGCGTGCGCTTTAATCACAAAACCCAAACTTTTTCCGTACAAGTGGAAACCTCCAATTCCCTGTCGAACATTTTCGCCGGTGCCATTTTGTAAGGTGCCGCTTTAGACATCATCCGAGTTTCGAGAGCCTGAGGCTGAGATCTCCACTGGATATATTGAACCTTTGTAGCCCTTTTCCCCCAATCTTGTGGAATTGTTACACGACTGAGACTGACAGTAAGGAGCTGCCGAAGGATAACGACGGAGCCTTACTACTGCAGCGAAAGGACTGCTTTTGCATGTTCCAACTCCGAGCTGTCAAGTGAACCAGCTACAGGAGGTGAGCTCATAATGAGGACATGCGACGTTCACATTACTCACTGCTGTCTGTCAACACTACTACTAATAGGGCTCGTTGTTTTTAGTTTGTTTGCTCTTGGACGACGCCGAGGCTCGAAGGATCTACAGAGGACAGGGAACGGTATCACAAGGGAGAATGTATGTGATACATTTCCAGAACATTTACCGTTTCCTAGCTGTTCTAAATGTCCTCAGCAAATGATGGCACTTTTTAGTTATGGGTTAATAACGTATGCCGTTTGTACAAGTTGTCTGTCATTTTGTCATGTTCTGTAGGCTTTGTGACTGGACCAATGAACTTGATTTACCCACAGAGTCCCAGAACCCTAGTAAGCACGCAAAAAAAGGCACTTAGGCACAAACATACACTATAATACACACACGCAGTCCCCTACCCTAGCTCCGCACGCACACTCACACGCACACGCAGAGTCCAGAAGTCTAGCCACTTAGTATATCACAGTGGATTCAGTCCATTACACTCAGTCCGTCTTGTGTTTCATCAATATGGATGAGCCCGTGATGCAGCGTGAACGGTGTAAAGACCAATCCACAGCGAAAGACGTTCCTCGGGCATTTTTAGTCCCTTTTATGTATCATTGCATGATGGTATTAATTTTTTATACCACTGGTGGTCCCAAAATATTAAATAGTTACCAAACCTTGACAGCCGTGGACAGTCGATCTTCACGGGGGCTGAGTTTGCTACATCAGAAAGACAAACATAATCACAATAACTTTTTCCTCACAGATGATGAGACCATATGTCTTGAATCATACTGATCTGGCTATGTATTATTTTTTCCCCCTGGAAATTACATCTACAAAATAATTTTCTCACCTCTCTCTTCGCGTCCCTATCACTCTCTGAATTTTGCTCTCTCTCTCTCTGTCTCTCTCACTGACTGTTGCATGAAGCGGTTGGATGATGCAGACGTCGTTGTTTGTTTTGTCTCTCTGCAACTTCCTGTGCCGGTCACATAAGCTTACAAAAAATCATGATTTAGCCTTTAGCCAATCGTGAGCTCATGTTTGTTTACTCTCACAGATGGGTCTGCCCCCCAAATTATGGACTGCCTCAGTATTAAAGGTGTAATTAGCATCAGGTAAAAGTGGATAATAATAATAACATCAACAACAATAAAAATAATCCTGATAATAATCATTTTTATAATAGTCTTTAATCATAAATGTTACAATAAAGGGCCCCTATAATTATTAATTATAATTTGTCTGTTGGGACACTAACAGGGCACTACAAAGAATGCCAATCCAAAACAATAAAAAGTTATGTTGCACAGTGCTACTTACGATTAACAAATCAGCATGTAACTGACTTAGTGAACTCAAAACACAAGACACGTGCCTACTTCGTAGGCAAAGACATTTTATTTATTTATTTATTTTTTATTTATTATTCAGAAACTACCTGCTGGATATTCATCTGTTCTATGGAGCTTACTTCTTTTTAATGGTATTCACCGCTCACTGAGAGAATCCACTCTTTTATTCCTCCAGCCTTGGTTCAATCAATACCCGTGAACGTGGGCATCCCTCTCGTAACGATCGTAAACACCGGAGCTCCTCCATTGACTGAGGCGGATATTTGTAGAGTGGGAGTTTATTTCAGCTATTGTGGCCCAAAAATGATCTACATTTCAGCATTTAAAAGAGAGATAAAATGGTGGGACATCTCAGTCTTGGCTCTTTTCCCATTCACGGCTCGATCTAGAAGTAGACTCCGTCTGTTAAACTTTCAGTGTCTGTCAAAACAAAGAAAACGATACGAAGCAGAGAGGACTACTTTTGAATGTTTTTCGGGACGTTTTCGTTCAGTCAATTGGGCTTGTACTTGCAAATAGTAAAACCTAATTCATGTCTGCTAAATTGTTGAGTTCGCCCGAAACACACGAGTTCAGTTAAGGAGCAATACGAGAGTCACACTTGCGGAAAATGCTCCTTGACACGAGTGACGCACAGGGGAGTCTATTCAGTCGTTGACTGAAAGTTGGTAGAAATTGGGAATTACGTGGAGCGAGTCAGCCGTGACTCAGAGTGGGTTTGCGCCTGAAATTGAAAACTAAATTGCACCCTCACTCACGCACCTACTGTGGCTCAGGAAGATTTTTTTGCCGTATCTGTCTTTGTCACATACTGTCGGTAAAGTCATTCCATATTATTCGCCCCATGGCATTCCTTTTTTTATTCTTTCTTTTTTTTCTACCAAAGACAGTTTATGCTTAAAGAGACTTGACTAAGTGCAGGGATTATGCGCCGGCGACCACTGACTACACTCGGAGGTGGTGTTTTTGCTTGAATAGCCCGGGGGAGATGTTTGGAGGTCATCACTTTAAATCACCGAAGGAGCCGAGGAAATCTGAGCGAAGGAGGCAGTAAGAGCAGCCTGCTTTTTATTCGCTGCTGTCAGAGTTGCCCTTCAACAAAGTGCTGCACTGAACTGCAGCTGTGCTCCCAGCTGTGGCCGTGGATGTTACCCGCCACGATGACTTGGGGAAATCCTAAATGGATGATTAAGATCGATAAGAGATGGATTAGGAAATGAATGTGTGGAGAATGTGTTTTTAACTAGTGGCAACTTACAGGAGTAGCACGTTTTTAATGATACAATGACCAAACATACTGCTGGACAATAATGAACATTTAGTAGCATTAAGTCTTGTAGACAGTGGCATTGGATAACTGCAGATTATGTTTTCATTAAATATCATCTTGAAATAATAATGTGAGAATAAATGACGGTGGAGACTTTTGACTTTTGCCGCTGAGTGCACAGCTTCCTCCTGCAGCCCGCTGCAGTTCTTTTCCTATTTCATATCTATTCTGCTCTTGTCCCTCCCAGTGCCACGGCTGTCTTATCATTTGAGCCCGCTGCCATAAAGCGGCAGAAAAATCCTATATCCCGTCTCCTCATGGCTTCAGCTCTCAACCTCAGTTACTCCACTATTATGTACCGCGCTCAGCGAGCTCCCACTCACGCTCTGTGAACGTGCTCTGGGTGGGAAAGCGTACTGACTTTTTTCGCTGGGGGGAAAACATTGCCTCTCTGCGGTGAGGCGAGTGTGGTAGAACTTGATTTGAAAGTTCAAAAAATATTTTCCCATTTAAGAATCTGAAATTAGATAATTTTTACTTTGTTTTTTCATAAAAACTACTTAAAGCGATTAATCGATTATCAAAATAGTTGTCGATTAATTACTAAGCGATTAATCAATTAACTGTTGCCACTCTACTTATCACAACTGCTGCTGAGTCTGGGTTTCGGTGCATTTTGGATTTGACAAGTGGGTGTGTTTCAAGCTGAAGTTGCAGAGAAGCTACTTGTATTCATAAACTCACATAAAGACCCACACAGACACAATATGTCAATATATAATCCCCCCTCTTTCCACCTCACCTGCCAAACAGCCAGTCAGGATCAATTGGTGGAAAGGCGGGAGATCGTGGTGGCGGCGGCGGCGGCACTCTTCTCTGGCTGAAATCTTCTGGTTGCTAAATGCACAGTGACATCTTGGCAGTGGGTCTCCGACAGGTCCCAAGTGCTTCATCTCCCTCGTAATGAGTATTTCTCTGGCATGTCAGTTCACTGAGCTCAAACGTATGGGAGAAGAGATGAGAGAAGCCTCAGGTGTATGGGATGAATGAGGAGGATGAAAGGATGGTGTACGTATGGGAGTTTGAAAAAAAAAACCCAACTTGCCGTTGTGTACCATTGTGTTACGTATGGCATCAGAAATCAAAGCAAAGGCACTGTTGGGTGCTCCCTTTGTTTTGGAAATGTCATTATCAGAACTGTGTATTCAAGGAGAAGAAACACAATGTTCACATAGTGAACATAATGAGCCATTTATAAACTATTCTGAGCGTATATTTTACCCAGTGGTCATGTTTATCTGTGTCGAGTTGTAGTGACAGTCTGAACCTTACCAGCCGCTTCCTCCTGACGTGTATCCATCGGAGATGAAGTGACATTTTTTTTAAGGTAAACTTTCCTTTTTGTTGATGTTCCCATTTATTGTAAAGATGATGACCTATAAACCTACATTACATGGCCTTGACTTATAGTTTTTGGTTTAACTATGCAGGCTCCATGCCACATATTAACTCAAACTGATCTTTCCTGCTCCGAATACTACACCTGATGCTCCCATGTAACTCTTCACCCATAAATTCTTCCTCTAGTGGTCAAATTAGACACTGTACATGTAAATGGCTCCTACATCATTTACATTGGGTTGGTGTTCAGTTATAAGACCATTTTCGAAAAATTGTTCTTATCAACCCGCCTTCTTCATTTTTCCTCGCTGTGTGACTGTTGGGAGTTGAAGGGAGGAGGCGTTGTCACGCTGAGCGGTTCTGTCTCTTCCTCTATTGCACTGTGATTACATTCACCGTATTGCTAAGATCAGGGCTGGTTCCCCGCTTACCAAACTTGTTCATTTTAAAACAAAGCCACACACAGAGGAGAATATTTCATGGATGAAGGCTCTTGGTAAATACAATTCTTACCCAGCAGTCACTGCTCAGAAGTTACTCTTATCCCTGCATAAATCTGGGCTTCCGTCGGCTGTCCCGTGGGGCTCGTGTCTCGGTGGTCGTAGCACCGAGCAGCAGGTGTTGTGTGATATCTCACCAGGCACAGAACCAGAGAGTGTTTGCGGCTCTCAAACCCTGGAGCAGATGGTTACAGATCGCGGAGCTAACGCTGCAAGTGCAGAATCATCTTTTTTTTAATTGAGCAAAGATCTCGCTGGTTTGCCGCGTTGGTCAACACAGTTTGACCGGGTCGTTGTTAACACATTTTTCCCATTGACGGAGATCTGTGTGTGTGTGTGTGTGTGTGTGTGTGTGTGTGTGTGTGTGTGTGTGTGTGTGTGTGTGTGTGTGTGTGTGTGTGTGTGTGTGTGTGTGTGTGTGTGTGTGTGTGTGTGTGTGTGTGTGTGTGTGTGTGTGTGTGTGTGTGTGTGTGTGTGTGTGTGTGTGGGTTGTGCCGTGGTAAACAATTCTGAAAATCAATACAAATTATGAATGGACTGGACTGCCATTATGTAACGTTTCTATCCAAAGCACTTCCCAGTTTGCTTCTCATTCTGATGCTGGTCTAGAGCCATTGGGAGCAATTTTGAGCTCAGCATCTTCCTGACGTGTGGACATGTAGTCACTTACAAGCAGTGAGAGATCTTGCTGAGAGAATATGTGGGGAAATAAATTATTTATAGTATATGTTTCAATTTATTTATGTGTGTTTGTTTTCAAACTCTAGACAGATTTATATTTAGAGAAAGCCAAATGACTCCTCTTTGGTATATGATGGGGGAGTGTCTGTGGACAATATTTAAGTTTGCTGTCTGTCAAGTGGAGTGAAGGTGCATCAGAGTCTGTGTGTGTTTGCTGGCCAGGGCCTGGCAACAGGGTTGATTATTGATTATTTCTATCTGACCATGCTCTAGTTTGAATTTTGGTTCGTGGTGGTTTGCAAAGTTTTAGTCTGAGAGTAATTTCTTAAAGTATTGTTTGAAGCAAATATGGGACAAAAGGGAGACAGATTTACATATCTCAGAGGAAAGAGCGAAAAGTGAGAAAAATCCTAAAGAAGAACACAGCCTGAATGACACAGTGAGTGGGTACGGACAAAGAGAAGGAGAGGGAAGAGCGCCGGAATCTTTGTGCCGGAGGGGGGAAGACAAACGACAAAGAGGAACGTTGAAAGAGCAAGAATGGAGTAGGAAGAAACAAAGACGAGAGAGAAGAGCCTCGGTACAGTAACTGTAGAGGAAACTTTTTAGTGTGAGAAGAGAAAAGGACAGACTTCAGAGCAACCAAGGTAAATAACTGGGATCATGCATGCAGCCTCTTTAATGAGGTACCCGTAACCTGACCTTTCACCTCTTCTAGATACTCATGTTATCAGGGATTAAAGTTCCCTGCTGCTAAAATGGATTTCTGTCAGTTAGAGAGGTCATGTATGAGAATACGAGTAAAAGTATGATTTAATATTTAGAGGACATGTTATACATCTCTTCGTCGTGAAACAAAGAACTTTTCTGAAACAACATTACACAAAGTGCCAACTTACCAGCTTGTTGTTGTTGTTGTTTGCATAGACATTATGTCTCTGGTCAGTTCATTGTGTTTAGAACAAAGACTCCTGTCTTCCAGTGTCAAATACTGAGTGTAGAGCTGAGAAGTGTTTGTGGAACTGTGCCGAGCACAGGTCACAGTAGAATAACTCATGTCAGATAAACAATGCAATGCAGGACAGTGTGTACTCGCAGTGGCTGATGCGTGTTAACTAATGCAGACTATTTATTTTCTGGATAAAGTATATTTCCTGTCACGTAACACACAGACAGTGGGTCTGAGCTTTGTTTGAAAGCTAACAGAAGTGCGTACTGCTCCAATGTATTCATACTAAGTTGAAATGTAATTTACAGGATAATTCCCAGTCTTTTTCATGCCATTAGTCAGTACAAACACACACACACGAATGTGTATTAGATGTTAAAACTTAGTTATTTCTCTTCCCCTGCTGTGTACTGATTTGGTACATACAGTACATTTTTGAGGCTTTTCATGATATTATATTATGATATTGTTGTCATCACTTGTGTGATTTGTGTTCACACACACACACACACACACACACACACACACACACACACACACTGCAGATCAGTCTTTGAACTAAATTGTTTGTTGTTATCACTTTATTTACTTCATGTAAAACGGAATAATCAAAGCCTGTCTTTGAAAATGTACATCTAAAAACAAATCTTGCCACAACTGTCTTTTCCCCAGAAATATTTTTGGATGTTTTAGAATCACAATAGATGTCTCTGCTTTACATCTTGTTATTTTGTTTTCCTCTGAGCACAGATCAATCTTATTCGATTCGATAGAGTATAATTACATCTTTAATGGAGAGCAGTCACTCATTTACCTCAGACAGGCATCAATCTCTATAAAGAAAGGATCCATTCAAATAATCAACACTAATGCCTCAGCCCCATTAAATATTCAAGACAGGTACGTTGGTGATAAACATAAACAAGACTGAGGAGAATAACCAAGTAGACAGCAGTGAGAATGTTTCAATAATGTACACAGATTATGATGTTGAAGAAATAATATGGAACGTACTTATATGTTTGTGTCCAGTATTGAAGGTGGTTTGTGGTTTCTTAGTGCTGTTTCATATCTTTCTCATTAAAGATGTTGCACAGTCTCAACACGGACACATGCAAAGACTTGATCAAAAAAATTGCTCTGTCATTTTATAGCGCAATCCTTCCATTAAAGGAGAAAAAAAAATTATTGTAATGGATGTGTTTTTTTTCTTCATGTTTATGGCAACACATCGTACAGTAATATTGAAAAATGTTTTGTATTCTCGAGGGTCTTCTGTTGGAACCAATTTGCTGTGCTGCAGCTCATCACATTTCAGTTGTGTTGTGTAATATCGGGTGCATAATGAAAGTAACACAAAAATAGCAGGCCGTCACTTGGCTGATGGCCACTAGTACAGAAACACTCATATTGCAAAACACTGATAGAATCGTTTTCATGTCAATCAAATGACAAAGATGATTACATAAGCCAGACACAGTGCTTAATTCAAAGAGATTGCCTCTCCTCTTTCAGTGTGGTGTCCGAGGTGATCATATTTTAATGATATGAGCTGTGTGAACTAAAAATACTGGACTGCATGGTTTAGGAAAGGGCCGCTGGGCAGATGGGATTGGTACTGTCCCCGAGGCATATCTGTCATCCCAGATTAGATGTGGTGGGGCCTTGTCAGTAGCAGCATGGCACCACTCTCTGCCTTTGGCTTAATGAGAAACTAAATTGTAAGTTAGTTTTTCTGGCTGGTGGACACTAGTGTCATTTCAGCCCCCGCTGTGACGGAAAGGAAAACTGAAAAACCAAAAAACAAACAGAATTTGAATGGCCGCGGAGAGAAAAGTAAATCATGCTAATGTCACATTCACCACCGGGGGATTCTGCTGGTGTTGAGTGCACGTGACGCGTATTGGATATCGGATATCGCTTGATTCTCAGAAGCGTGATCAGAAACACAAAAGCCCGAAAGACTGAATTATCTCATTAGACGGCACCCCGGAAGCTGCACTTCATAATTCCATCTAGCTGCACGGCAGAAAATAAACACAACGAGGAGGCTTCATCTTGATTTCAACACAAAACTTTTCCAGCTGCCGTCCATATTATCATTAGTCTGTCAGGGAAGAGTGATGTCAGCTTCAAATAAAGCCTGTGTGGTGTGGATCCCACGAATGTCACTTTTCTCAATGTGCAAAAGATTATTGAAAAATCCATGTTATTACCGCTTGTTTTTTGTGCAACAGCTGCATTACAGCTGTGGAAGAAAATAAACATCTGAAATATGTCCAGTTTTGTTTTAAGGAAGACAATTGCGATGAGTTGAAAAAATTATCTGTATGATGTTGTTGTAAATTATCAATATATTTCTTTTGCTCCATTCAGGGAGCAGACTACAGTCCCAGACTTGCCCCATATTGCACTGGGCTGTTGCTCTGGTCGTCCATGCAGTTTTTAAAGTATGCCACATTTGTACTCGGCGCTCACGCGTCACAGCACTGTCAAGTTTTGAGCAGTATTGTTTGAATTACAGTCTTTTGTGTCCTGGGAGGATTTGCTGTAACAGGATAAATCTCCCCCCCACCCATCACGACTTGGTCAGCAAAGTTTGATTCAGGAGTTCCTGCTTTATTGTGTCTGGCCCTGGGCAGGGTGTTGTCATGGTGACATCCTTCCGTACAGGATCTGACAACCCCATGACCTTGTTAGATGGATGAGAAAACTGATTTCATCCGCCCCTGTCAATTTTAGCCCCGGTGTATGGTTAATCATACTCCCAGCTTTTTTAATTCTTTTTATTTTTTGTATGATACACACAATTATCACATAATTCCCTTCAGGATGTTACTACACAGTGATTGTGTGGTCATGGTTACGTTCGGGATCTTTTCCCCTGCTGAATGATGAAAGTTTTCACATATTTGTCTGAATCTGAGCACACAGAACGCCCCTGTATACCTGTGAATTCATCCTGTTGCTTCCGTGAGCACTGAAATCATTGATAAATACCAGAGTGCCTGTTGCGTGTGCAGCTTAACATACCCGAGCTATAACAGAAACACCACCATACCTGATAGATGAGGTGGTGGCTTTAGTCATCATGAGCTGTTCCTTTTTTTGTCTCTCCACACTTTTAGCATCATTTCATTTCATTTCCATCACAGCGGTTAATTTTTGTTTCGTTCGAGGTTACGTCCATGAAGCCTTCTCTCGAACATTGACAAGGAAACACGTCAGAATGTCCTTAAAATCATTATTGCAATTTTCTTTCATCCACAACATCCGATCCTTGATCTACA
This sequence comes from Scophthalmus maximus, assembly GCF_022379125.1. NCBI lineage: Eukaryota > Metazoa > Chordata > Actinopteri > Pleuronectiformes > Scophthalmidae > Scophthalmus > Scophthalmus maximus. The sequence continues at coordinate 7,978,355 of NC_061521.1, read as the reverse complement.
AGGTCGTTTTTTTTCTCCCGCTCAGTTCTTTCTATATGGATGTAAACTTATTTCAAAAGTGAAACTTGGCATTACAGTATTCATTATTCTATTTTAAATTTAAAGTGCTAAAGCATGAAACAAAAAATCTGAAACTGTCCAAACACTTGTGGCCTGACTATGTTCTACTCTCACATTTGTGTTTTCTGTGTGAAAATATGCTAGTGTTCTTAAAAAGGCTTCCCCAGTGCATGCTGCATTTTTTAAAATTAATAACCACGTTATGTAACATGCAGATTCCTGTTTGATAATTAATGAAGCGTTTCATGGAATGGCTTGATTTTAAATGATTATTTGAGCAATAGACGACTTATTATTTTTGGATTTGATGATAAGATATTCAAGAGCTTGTTATGATGGTGAGAATGTGCACTGGTCGGTTGGGATTAAGCTAATTTTAGTAATGGATTTTCCTTTGTCTTTCTGCCCCCATTAGATTCATGATTTGCTTTTGAAGCAGGGCTTGAATACATTTTTGTTTCAAAAAAAGATTGAATCCCATCTTTCCCTTCCTTGAATACATTTAGATAAGAGTAGGAGAGTAGCCACAACTGCATGTGTGCATTTATTGAACTGCAAATACAAACCCAAAAGGGTCCAGATTCATTTTTATAAGTCATTTTTTATCTGAGTACAGCTTGAAAACAAATATAAAAATAAATCATCTTTGAAAACAGGTAAAAGAATAAAAGAACGTGCAGAAGTGTACCCCAGTGTTAATAGAACTAAAAGCATTTATATTTTCTTCTAGACATGGGATACATACAGTAAATTGTGTGTTAACATGTTATGTAACATTTCTGTCATGTGTCCTGTCTTTCTTTTGCCTAGAAATGTGTTGATTGACAAAGTCTTTCTGCCAGGAAGTCAACTGAGACAGTAGAAAGACAAAGAGTGAATAAAGTCTTTGTATAGAACATGTTGTAGTGGGTGAATGGGTCAAGTGTAGGACTTCTCCAGGGTTGGAGCCCAGGGTTCGTTCCCCATTTTACTAATTGACTTTGAACTCTTCAGTTTTTCTTTCTATAAAACTATTCTGCCAGAAAGCCTTGAGGGCATTCTTCTTTTTTTACACGGTTTGCTTGATGCCCTGCACAGCTTTGTCTCCTGGCCTCCCAGGAGAAAGTCCTGTGCTTGACCCTTTTGCAACAAAAACGTTATTAAAAAAATGTGCTTGCCTTTCAGGGATTCCATAGGCGTGGAATGATTATAAAGGATTTAAAATAGGGTACTTTTGCACTGTGTAAGTTAAAAAAAACACAAAGGATATGGCTTCCTGGTGCTAAAGTATGAGCTGGCAGAGAAAAAACAAGATGCGTCTGATATGTATGCATTGGTGCCGATAACCTGAGGCAATGCTTTTGCCCAGGTTTTAGAATGTCAGTCTTTTACGAAGACTGAATGGAGTCAATTGTTGAGCCGATCCCTGTGTCTATGTGTAGGGTGTTTTTTATATAGTATGTCTTAATAATGTTTGCTGAAATCTTATTGCAAGTATGGAGAATTATTCGGAGTTTGTTCCACGTTTCAGATTGAGGGTCAGGAGGTAGAGATGGTTGTTCAATGACGACTCTTCCAGAATTGTATGAATGTGTCAGAAAAAGCATGGTACATAGCATATAACAAAAAAAAAAGCGTAAGCGTATTAATCCATTGTCCGGTTATAAAACCCCTTTGTATTGCATGGTTGTTTAGAATCATTGTCTTACTGAATTGTCCTAAAACCTCAGTGATTATAGCAAAAGCTACTTGTGTGACACTGCACATCCAGAAAGGATGTACACCCGCACAACACTTTGACCAGTTCCCAAAGTTTCACCGCTCTTCTACTTTCAGACTTCTCTGTAAAGAGACTCAGCCTCCACGCCGTTTGTCATACTTCAGGACATGTGAACTCAGCTGAGGGTGCTTTGGATTTCCATTTTCCATGTAACTGCTCCAGTTCATAGGATTTAGCAGGGTTTTGATTCGGTCACAATACCAGTACCTTTTATCTCACCTAAAACCGACTAAAACAGCCAACTACAACACGGGACAGCAATTCAGGAAATAATCTCTCTTAATCCTCTTCAGTCCTCTTTTCACTGGTCCTGCTGAGGGCGAGGAGGAGACAGATCCTGGCCCACAGGGTAGATTGGCTGCTTAGTAGAGAAAGTTTGCCACCTATTGGAGACAATATAACACTGCTTACCTAATTCATTTTCTGTCTCAGTTTATTTTCCAGATTCCCTCTGTCTGACACAATATACCCTATTTACTTCAGTTTAGTTGTCTTTATAATTAGATCTTATCATATGATGGATTTGGATTTTCCTTGTTTAGGTCAGTATTTTGTTCTTACTTGGACATAACCTTTATTTAAATTTTTTTTTATGAATCCATCCATCCTGTTAACTGCACTTGTTGCTACCATGGTAATAGGGATGCCACAGTGAGGAAATGTTCCCAACGGGTAATGAACTCTCAACAATGCTGGTTTTACCGATAACACTGGACATTTTACAAGAAGCATGTGTCAGCTCAGTATCTGTAGAGATTGTAGATTGTTAGATTGAGTTACATATGCTGCCACCTTAATCAGACACAGTTTGTAGATTGCCTCATCAATGCTATCAGGTCCCCTTTTGGCACTGGCTTTGAATTTAAGAAATATTTTCAAATAGCGGCTTTGTTGTGTGCTTTGTAACCAATTTTTCTTGTTGTTCAACTCTCTCCTTGTCATGTTGTAAGACTCCGCTAATTTGTGATGTGACCTAAGTGAAAAATACCATCATAGTTAGTAACCCTTTTTTAATGAAATGAGACACAACCTTTGACTGTGTCACTGATTACTGTACTAGTCTTATTACAAATAAAGTTTAAAATCTCTCTCTGATGTCACTAATGACATCATTAAAGTTGACACTCCAGCTTCATGAGCACTGCTTTAGTAACTTCATATTTTAAAGTTTAATTTATGCTTTTTTTTCTGTTTACTTTTTCAGGTCCCCACATCTGAGGCTGAAGTGTTCATCATTCATTGTTGCTATACTACAGTTAGTTCCTGTAGCCATGGCGGGGTTTCCTGTTCATTGACCCAGTAGGCTGCTTTACTGGACCTGCAACCATGTCCGCCTGCAGCACATTTACCGAGCACGTGTGGAAACCAGGCGAGTGCAAGAACTGCTTTAAACCTAAAAGTATGCACTGTCTTGTTCAGAGTGGTGGAGGAAAGCCTCCCTCTGAGCAGAGGCCTTCAGCAATTCAGCAACAGAACCCACTCGCTGCTGGAGCCAGAGCCAACCCTAACCTTACTAATAACTCCCAGAGGGCTGGCAGTGGGTCAGCTCGTTCAGGAAACTTTCGTCCACCGGTGGCTAAGAAGCCAACCATTGCTGTTAAGCCTACTATGATGCTGCCCTGCTCCTCAGCTGGACTGGATTTAGATTGCAACCTGCAACAACCACCAAATGTAGCAGAACAGGGCAAAATATCTGCCTTCACGGTCTGGAATCGCAATGGGCTGAACTGTAAAAGACCTTCTGGGCCCAGCAACAACAATGAAGGAGAGGATGGCAATGAGGAGATTGAGGGCTATGGACATTTTAGCCTAAGGACCCCTAGTGGAAATAATAACAACAGTGGACTGACAGATGTCCTAAAGGAGATTGCTGGGTTATGCCCTGGCCCTAGTCCCACGCCCCTTTCAGGCTCCAAGGACATGTTTTGGGGACGGATCTGTAGTTCATACCAACGGTCCTTGGAAAGAGGCCTTCCAGCCTCAAGCTGTCTGGCCATTGGAAGCAGCAGTGGTGGCGGTTGTTGCACTGCTCAAAAACGAGTATCCCTTAGTGACAGCACTGAGATCATCAGCACAGAGGGTGGTCGCTTTTGCTACCCAGAGTTTTCCAGTGAGGATGAGGAGGAAGAGACTGAAGGGGATGATGATGATGATGATGAACATGAGAGCTGGGATGAAAGTGATGAAGAGTTACTTGCCATGGAGATACGTATGCGAGGCCAACCACGATTTGCAAATTTCCGTGCTGCTACATTGTCTCCAGTGCCCTTTGCTGTAGGGAAAAAGTGGAATACTGTGCCACTTCGCAACCGCTCACTGCAGCGGATTTGTGCAGTTGACTATGATGATAGCTATGATGAGATCTTAAATGGATACCCTTCCATGGACTCCAGTGGATGTCTTCTTCCCTATGGATCTCATAACATGCAAGGCAGTGGTTTCCTATCAAATTCAGAGTCTACTACTTCTCCAGAATCATCATCATCACTACCAGAGGATTCTCGAACAACTTCCAGCAGTGGGAGCAGTGCCCCCTGTGCTCTTCGAAATGGCCTGCATTCTCCCACCTCCACAAAGGCACCTGTCCCAAGCACTTCTCCTCCAAAAAAGGAACCTCTTCACAGAGCACTGAGTCCACTCAAAGTGACTGAAACACACAAGGCTGTCCTGGCCATTAGATTAGAAGATCAGGATGGCAGAGTAGGCATGCCAATGCCCCAGGCCCTTCCAGGTCAACCAGTGACTATCAGTTTTAGTCCCACAGAGGAGCAAGCAAAACCCTACCGTGTAGTGAATTTGGAAAAATCACTGATCTGTAAACCTTACACTGTAGTGGATGTGTCAGCATCCATGGCCAACAAAGATGAACAAATTCCAGACTCTCCTCAAAAGAACAAAAACCTATCAATGCCCTCCAGCCCTGCATCATTTTGTAGCACTCCGTTAGGTCAGCCCCTGTCTCCAGCCTCTCCTATTTCTCCAACTTCTCCTGTGATGCCAATATCACCCACATCCCTTGCCCTTTCAGGTAGCTCCCGGAAGAAATCAGGGAGCATACGCTATCAAGAAGTGTGGACATCAAGCACAAGCCCTCGCCAAAAGATACCTAAAGTGGATTTGGGGGTTGGGCCTGGCCCCTCTATCCCTAAACAACACTGCAGCCACAAGTCAGCTCCCACTTCTCCCATTTCTGGGCTATCTTCCTCCCGAACAGTGCCTGTGAAATCACCTAACTTATCAGAGATCAAGTTCAACAGTTTCAATAATGCAGGCATGCCTCCCTTCCCCATTATTATTCGAGATGAGCCAGCCTATGCCCGCAGCTCCAAGAATGCAGTCAAGGTACCTATTGTTATCAATCCAAGTGCATATGACAACTTAGCTGTGTACAAAAGCTTCTTGGGACTCAGTGGGGAACTCCCACAGCCAAAGGGGGTAGGTAATAGGGTAGCCAGCCATACATATGAAGAGATTGGATCCTCTGAGAGTGTCCAGTCCTCCTCAACAGAGAAAACTATTTCTGGTAGAGGCACATCAGAGAGAGCATCTACGAAAGAGACAAAAGCTCAACCTGAAGCAGCATTAAAAGCAACAAATTTACAACCAAGAACCACTACAGACTCTAGCACTGTGACAAGCACCACAATGAGCTCCAAGGTTGGGGCCACCTCTCCCACTGCATCAACAAATTCTCCTGCCATTCTTGCTATTACTGCAAACTTACCTAAACCCATCCCTACTGCCAATGCTGTTACACGCACTTGCAAGACAATTGTAGATGCTGCTTGCAGTAAAGATGACAATACAGACTTAGTTTTGCCTTCTGGGGCACTGGTAATTCATAGGGAGGAGGCCAGTGCTGTACTTTCACAGATTGTGGCTTCTATCCAGCCTCCACAATCTCCTCCAGAGTCCCCCTCTGCAGAAACCAAAAACATCAGTTCTGAGGAGCTGTATGCCCTCCCACCTGATGCCATGATGGAGACACTAACCCGACCCAAGTCGCTCTTTTCCGCAACTGATGGTTGTCTTTCCAAGCCCAAAAAGGAAACGCCTTCAAAAGTTTTGTCTAAATCCCAGAGTGCCTCGGCTGCTGTCCCACTCTCCAGCCCTCGCTCAGAACCTAGTGCCCCATTCCCCCCTCCTAGGTCTACGTCTTCCCCGTACCACGCCTCTAACATCCTCCAAAGACATTTTGGCAACTGGACCAAGAGCTCCGCCTGTAGTTCTCCTGTACGACCCAGTGAAGGTGAAGCAAGTCCAGGTGGAGATGGCAGACGTATTTCTACAGAAAGCTCCAAACCCAAACGCTGGATCTCCTTCAAGAGCTTTTTTCGTCGGCGGAAAGATGAGGATGAACAGCGAGAGAAGGCGGAAAAAGAGAAGGAGAAGGGCAAGCTAGTTGGGCTTGATGGAACAGTCATCCACATTCTTCCACCACCACCGATCCAACATCATCACTGGTTCACCGAGGCAAAGACAGAGGATCCCACCCAGAAGCCAACCATCGTCTTCACTTACAAACCAGACAGTGGCAGCACCCCTGGTGATGGAGAAGGAGAACTACGAGTAGAAGAGTGCAGAGAAACTTCACAACTAACAACTGATGACACCAAAGAACCCAGACCTTTGAGTCCAGGGCAAACATCACCCTCCCAAAACACAGGAGTTGATCTCATCAGCAAGGGCTTCAGGTATTTCTCTAAGATTTTCTGAGATTTTATTAACTCTCCTGATACCAGAATATTAAAATATGCTCAAGTGAGTAAAGCCTGAAACATTGTGCTTCATAGGGAGGATTCTGTTAAAATTGGGCTTTATTGCCTTTACCCAAATAGACTTTGTTTGAAGGGCTTGCTGTTTAATTCTTAGAAATATATTTAGTTCAGTTCTGCCTTCATCACTTCTTGCTGGTCTAATAAATGATATTGCATGCAATGTTTGTATTTAGTTCAGTTCTGCCTTCATCACTTCTTGCTGGTCTAATAAATGATCTTGCATGCAATGCTTGTGTTACCACTATCACCAAGCGTTCTCTCTTCAGAACATTCATGGGCCCCAGCTTTAAATGAAGATACTCAAACTTTACCAGCTGCCCCTCCAAAGTGCTAGGGCTGCTTCTCCTCTGATCATACAGATGCCTCATCACAGATTCTAAAGGTGTTCTTAAGATCTTAATTTGGCTTGTCTGCTCGCCCACTTACCCAGCCACGTGCTTGGACTTTATAGTCTGTGTGGTCTCTTCCCTAATGTGAAATATTACCTGAACAGCAGGCTCTGTGCAGCGGTCAGATTAACAACTACTATATTATTCACTGCTTTCAGTGGCGTATTCCCTTTAGCTTCCTTCACACAATCAAATACTAATCAGCCTACTTGCCAGTCTAGTTTTATTCTTGCATAATGAGTTCATTATTTGTGATTGACCTCCTGTTGCCCTTTGTGATTAATCTCATGAGATAAGTTTTCTGCAGTATTGGTAGTGGTGCCACGTGAAGATGCTTAGAGATTGTGTTGGATATATTGTTTTTTCTCTTCTAAATTATGAACTTGTTTGTGCTGAATGTGACCTTTTTTGCTGTAGAAGTGAAGCCTAAATTTTATTTTTGATACTGCTTTTTCTCTCAAAGATGATAATCAGTCAAATTGAGGCAGTAGTGGCCAAACAAAAACTCATTCATCAAGAAACCTGTAGCCTGAAAGCACTGCTAATAATGTGAAGCATACTAGTCAGACAGCGGACTGCACTACACTCTGAAAACATTCACAATTCATATTTTGTTAATTATTGGTTAAGCATGGTAAATACAATATTATTATTAGTTGACAACAGGAAAATACCAATACATGATTTGATCAAGAATGTATTGAGCCTAGTGGGGTTAAAAATATCAACCTTTCTACCTAAACACCACTGTAGGTGATTAAGTAATGAATCCTCTGATTCATTCTGATGTACATGGCACAATCCGTTGGATAGAATGATGATGCAGTATATGATGCAAACTGACAAGTACATTCAAAAGTAAGTAAATATTTTTTAAATTGTTCTTTTGTAAAATGAAAGCTATTGTATGAAAATTCTCTTCAGTGTAGGCAAGTAATATATATGTTATACAATAATCTAATATTATAGATTTTTGAGGGTGTGATATAATTTGCTGAATGAAACTATGAATTAAAGGGGGATATTCCTGTTTATTTCATTTGATTCTACATGTAATCAAAAACAGAAAAGTAACTAAAGAACTTTGGTATATTTCATCATCATCCCACACCCTCGAGCATGATTAGTAGGAATAGCACTCTGGAAATGTTTACTGAGAGAAGTCACACCTACAGTTGTTCAGATCTTTTTGTCCACCTTCTCTCACCCGATCTCTTACATTTCGACTCCCTCGTTACACTGCCCTTATCCCTTCCTGCTCCTCTCTTTGTATCTCTGCCACCCTCTTATTATCCATGCCTTCTGGTGCTTTGCTTGCCACCATCACTTATACTGTTTCATGTAATTTTTGCTCCTGTTCAGTGTCTTCCATCCATATATTTTTTTGCCTTTCAGCCAGAAGCTCTGTGAACTCTTTAATATTTCACTTTACCATCCTGTCAAGAGCTCGGCCCCATTCTGTCTCTTTTCTAGTTCCCCTGCTTTACTCTCCTCCTCAAGTTTCAGCTCTTCCAGAAGTCCTTGTCTCTTCTCCTGTCTAATAACACGTGGTACAAGTATCAAGTATGGGCTAGTTTTGCTAACAATATGACATAAGGCTATATTAGAGCGTGCTGTATAAAAACTGTACATTTTGCCAAAAGATTTGATACCATAATCTACAGTACAAGCCATTAGCCAGAGGAAGAGAGTTGTCGCCGTATCCACAGAGGATGGTGGAGTATTCAAATGAAGAAAAATGAAGTTTAAATTAACCTTATAATGTTGAATAAAATAACCTGATGACTTTCAAGTATTGGTCAATAGTCCTTTGGGATTGTACCAGCATTTAAAAAGTGCAGTATTTCTCATATTGAATGTTGCTCCTTTTTGTATTAGGCCATGGACATCAGGGAGCATCTGTCCCAGTATCAATATACTGATCGAGTCTTTGCAGTGAACTTATTTCACTCATGTTTTATACCCCCAAATTATTAATAATAAGAATAATAATAGAAAATAAAACATTTTTAAAATTAAGATTTTCAACCCTGATTTCCTTTACCATTTAATAAGCAGTACTAGTAGTATAGTACTACTATATAGTTTTTGCAGCGTTATACAATACACTTTCACAAACCATACTCAATACACATACATTTTCAAACATCTCACCTTTGCACCTTGTTTTCTTTGCACGTCCCTTTTACCAACATTCCTTTGTGGCCCTGCTGTTTACTGCATTCACTCTGAACCTGTCAATTAGTAACTGATTTACTCACTGGGTGCGTTGGCAGTAGTATAGCTTACACTGTTACTCCACTGTTTATTTAGTGTTTGCCACCACCACTTACACTGTTTCATGTAATTTTTGCTCCTGTTCAGTGTCTTCCATCCATATATTTTTTTGCCTTTCAGCCAGAAGCCAGTGAACTCTTTAATATTTCCATCCTTTTTTTTGTTGTTTTTTTGTGTATTGGCAAGTAGTCTTTTGTTGACCCAAAACAGCAAATAGCTAAAGCTCTCACTAAGTGCCCGATCTCCCTTTGGTGTTGTGGCGGGAGATGTGACATATAATCTACAGAAAGAATGTGCTTGTGGAATGTGACCAGTAAAAACTACACAGTTCTTCACACGTGAAGGGGAAAGGAGGACTTCTATATGACCAAGTCTCATTGTCACAAATTGCAAGGTCCCTCTAGTTTCTTAGTTTTCAAGTCAGTAAATCTGCAGAATAATTAAGCTTTTTCGAACTTTCTGAAAATGTGGATTCCTGTGCAAGTTGTTTCTCAGATTTGCTCTTTATTAGTTCCTTTTTTGCTCTTTGAAGTATGCCTCCATAAAATATTTTCAGTCCCAGTAGGTTGGACTAACCACTGTTACTAATATTGTGTTTACTGGGGAAGAAAATCTCCTTGGTGCCTGTGTATTTTCAGTAAGTAAAAGGACTTCCATTTTGAGGAAGAGGGGTTAAATCCACTGGGGTTTTTTTTTTTGGACTGGAAGCAGTTTTATTGGCTAACAGTAGGCGTGGTTTGCAGCTCTGACAAACACACATTACCTCAGACAGGTAATAATAGCATTCAAGGAGGGAGAGCAGAGGAAGACAAGGAAAGAACACATGCAGGACAATACCTTTTGGATTTTTCACAACATGCCAGCCTCCAATTACTGCTCAACGTAGCATGTGAATTCACCTCTGCGTTACATTCAGGGTTCCCAGATGGGAAGCTGCGTGAGCCAGTACAGTGGGTAAGCCCCTTTCTTTCATTCACTTCTGTTAATACCTGTGACCATGCATCCAGGCAATTTGAAGTCGTGTTGACTTAGTGGGAGGGGAGCTCTCTGAGATTATGCAATTTGTTTTTTGGATTGTGATGGTTCATGTCCTGAAGCAAGTGTCTGAGAAACAGTGAAATGCACTGAGGTAGCCTCATGCCGCCTCAACAAGTCAGGTCCTGACATTGAAACATGTCGCAGACATAAAGGTATTTTTTTTCTGCGTTGAGGTTCCTCTCGAGGTGTGCATCCACTGGATTTTTTCTTCCTACAGGATTATATACTAGAGATTGTCACTGTGATTTGGTGCTCTTTTAGTCACTCTTATACCTGACAGTCATTATAATGATAATTTTAGGGGGTTTTTTTTCAGTAGGATTATGTACATTATTCATGTGTTAGGTATAGTAAGTGCAGTAATGGTATCTATTCATGAAGGGAACCAGGAAGATAAGAAGAGGAAACTGAGCTAACATACAAGTCAGACCACTGGCAGATCCTGTAATTCCATCGTTTCACACTGTATTGTTTGATATGCTGTTGAGTTTGTAAGTACACTCAGTCTTTGATTCCTGTATCTTTTCACAGTTTAGTTTGTAGTTGTTTTCTAGTCGGCTCGCAACACAGCGATGGACCTTTTAAATCAACTGTCTGCTGCTGGCAAGCACTAAAGTAATAAACCGACAACTTGGAGGCTGTTGATCGGCTCTCTTTAAAAGAGGCACAGAGGGCTTATGACAGCTCATAAACATGTCAGATCTGATGCCTTCCTCAGTCACAGAGCCCCGAGATAGAGACAGATACATGAGCAACTGGGTGTTTTTCTTCAAGTGCTGACTTTTCTATCACGTCATGGCCAAAATATTGCAATATTCCTTTTAAAGAACCACCCTTGTCTCCCTAAGCAATTCCAGAAAAAATGAGCTGTAAGAACATAATACAGCACATTGAAACCCAAAGGGAAAGCCAACTGGGTTTCAACTATGTTTTCAACTGTTTTTTTCTGAAAATTGATAGTTATCTTTAATATGAAAGATGAAGCTGGTTTTAGTCGTGTTTAGTTCTGTTGATGATACCTCTTCCAAAGAGAGTATTGAATGGTTTCACCATTCTTTCTCAGTCTTATTATTCTTTTAGGTAAAATCATATCATTATTTGTTGATACAAATTGCGGTGAGGATTAATTTTAAGTTAATGTGGTCTCTTTTATAATCAGAATCTGGACACAAAGGAAGACTCTAGCACATGATTTTATACTGTTTATGAATAACTGGCCAGCTTGTTGTCGTGAGGTGACTTTTAGCTCATTTTATCAGAGCACTAGATGTTGTTTAAAAAGGTATTGACTGGAACAAAGCCCTCTATGAGCTCAACGGGGATTTGTGTCTATGATTACATAAAGCATTAGTCATATTAGAAGCGTGTGATATCAACATTGCAGTCTAAGGAAATTACACATCTGATTCGGGTTATTACAAACATAACTACCAACCTGCCCCATCCATGGTAATGCTTTGAACTTTTTCTGACCTTATACCTTTTTTGTTTTTGTTTTACTCAGTTCTTTACTGCTTCAGTTTTTCTTTGTGTTATTATTTAACAGAATGATGGAAAGGATAAATAGATAAAAAAAAAAAATGATTGAGGCTCATAACAGCAAGAATAATAAAACATGGCACCCAAAAGTGTATCTCAGATTCACAACAGATATCAGGGCCCTGCCACTTCCTTATTATGCAGATAACAGGTATTTTGTGTTTTACAATCGGGGGGGGGGGGTAATGTCTACAGTAGTTGAGAATGTCGCCCAACCTGGCTTGTCACAAACCGTGTGGCCTGAGGGTGTAACATCCCACATGGGTCCCATTGAAAAACTGTGGCTGAATTGCTTATCAGATCAGAGGTCAGTAACCAAGTCGTTTGAGTATGGTATTTACTTTGATCAAAGTGGGAGACTGATCCAAGATGGCTCTCAATGAAACACCACCTGTTCAATGTATTCACCATAGAGCTGAGAGACACAGTTACTCAGGCAACTGGGGGGGGAGATCTGGTTGTTTCTTGATGCATTTAACTTGAAGTAAAATGCTTTGTGGATGAAAATGTTTGTGTGTGTGCTCGGCTGCAGCTACTTCAACCAAATTTTGTGGATAAGTTTTGCTTTCTTCTCGTTACTCTTCTGCATCTATTGCATCATTTAGGCTTATTCTGTGTAATTGTTTTGTGATGAAAGGTTGCTATTGGTTGCTTAACAGTTCTTAGGGAACCAATGTTTGAATTTGTATCTGTATCAAAGTCATTTATAGGATTACAGTATACAATAACACTAAGTTGTTTGAATTAAAGTATTGGGCATTGTAATTTAAGAAGAACAGAAGAAAGATACTTGCATCATTATCATACGGAAATCACATAAATAATCTGACCTAAGTATGTTTGTGTATATCCAGAAATATAGGAAAATAAAACTCACTTTCAGTCCATTTTTTTTAACTGTGCTGAGGTGAATATTATTTGATTTTGGTTCATTTTTGAGAGACAGGTTGGATTTGCTACATTGGAAAGTGTCATGATTCAATTTATTGATTCAAGGAAGGTTAAGCCTTTATTGTTATATTTTCAGTCAATGGTAAAAATGACCCAAAATATTGGCAGGCCTATATATGGTGCTTCCCTCATTAAAACAAAATTGCAGTATTAATATTGGAAAAACTCCACATGCAAACTAGTTTCCTGCTGCAGTACATCAGATGTTTTCAGGAAGAATATCTTTTACAGTGCAGTAATATGTTCCCGCAGGGAATATGTGGGGCTGTCACTTCCTTAAGAAGACATGTTGTGGCAGATTGCCAGTACAACGTGAATCTGTGGCAGCAACGAACTACAGTATCCAACAAGTGTACTCGTGGCCTTCACAGGGCTCCGACACTGTGGTTGCAGTCTCAGCTCTGTCAGTGATATCACACCCAGAGTGACTGTAAGATATGGCCTAGATTCCTACTGTCCACAAGTCAGATGAGCCGCTGTCACTACAATATAAAGATATGGCCTCCTTGGAGAGTATGTGTTCACCTGATGTACTGCTGTATTTTTAAGCTTTGTGTGCCACGAGGCAACAAAGCTTTGATTTAAAAAAAATCCGTTAATGGTCACATTTAAGTCTGCCACCTTGTCATCACACCCTTTCATCAGTCTGCTGTGGCAGATTTAAATGAAATTCGTCTCACCTCCATCAACGCCTCATGTCTCAGCCTCCTACTGTCACAGAGGGATCTTCATAACTTATTATCACGCGCCATTGTGACCATTGTGATTGCCTTTTTTGCCCTCAGACAATACACTGTATGTGTTGTTGCATTTGAACACAGCAGCCTTCAACAGCCCCCCACTTTCAACTGCGCTGTCTCCAGTTCATCACTTTATGAGAAAGATGAAGCTGATGAAGTGATACGAACATTAATTTGAAAAGCTGAAAAAATGCTTATGCTTTTTTTAATATGCTGTGATCTTAGATACAATTATTTGTCATGGACAAAATGAACAATGACAGATGGAAGCTCTTATGAAAAAAAAAAAAAGCAGCTTGCTGATCTTCTATAAACACTACAATCGTTGCAATAAAGCTCACTATTGTCATCCTGCTTCTTTTCTGACTCGTTCTGCAGATATTGACCTGCAGAATTAAACCTAAGATTATTAAACTCAATCAAAGTAGTGGGTAAAATAGCAAGAAGGAAATATAAGTGCCTTAGTGGATATGGAGCAGCGATTCCACATTTTCATAACTAAACGGGCCATGTCTCTCTCTCTCTCATGTGCAGCCAGGCACCGGTCAGTGCCAGCAGTGCCAGGGATCGGGAGCTGCTCAGTGCCACCTGTCCAAGTGCCAGAGTGAATCTGGGGCTGGTGCTCGGGGAGGGCGAAGAGAGCCATGCCAGCCCGGCTGCGTCTCCAGCTCCAGCCAGCGAGGGCAGCGCCAGCCTCGGAGAACCAGAGGAAGACGGCAATCACTCCCATCACTCCCACTCTCCTGCCTCCAGCCAATGCAGTGCCACATACAGCAACCTGGGTAAGCGCGACACATGCAGGATTAGTGTGTGTGTGTGTGTGTGTGTGTGTGTGTGTGTGTGTGTGTGTGTGTGTGTGTGTGTGTGTGTGTGTGTGTGTGTGTGTGTGTGTGTGTGTGTGTGTGTGTGTGTGTGTGAGAAATGGGGGGGGTGCAAATAAGCTGCTGATTGCGCACCACAGTACCCCAGAGCAAAAAAAAACTACACATGGTTTAGTTTCAAAGCAAATGATATTTTGTCCGATTTGCATCTGGTTTGTTGAGGCAATGCAATGTTTCTTACAATGTTTTGTAAGAAACCAGCAGGAATATCCATCCTCTCTTTAGCGTCTGCACCTTCACCTCACTCCTACTTTTTAACTGTCTGGTTTCACTTTTCTTTCAGCATCAGCACACCTCCATATGTGACAAGTCCTAATTTATTCCCTGCTAAAAACAGCTGGAGCTTTAAAATTCTCAACACATCGTGTTATCCACAGTCTGCAACTTGGAATCTAGATTAGTTTGAAGTCATTTATTTCTGCTGTTTCTGTTGAGCAAGGGCTAAATCTCGACAGAGCCATTTGCTTCTGTGTGTTTGTTGGCAGCAGAAAAGTTACAGAGAGTGGATCACTCGTATAAATCAACTGATCATTGGCCTAATTTTCCTGATCTTTGTGTTCCTCTCTCTCTCAGTACCTTTGTCTCTTTCTCTTGTTGTTATTCTGAATACCATATATGTGATGTGATGAAGGTGCATTTACCATCATTCAAGCTTTTCTCCTGATAGAAATATAATATATGAGAGCTCTAAAAATTCCTAATTTTGGGGGTTTGACACTGAAATCTTCGATGTTTAGTTAGAAAATGGTATTAAAAGTCCACAGCTGAATTATTAACTCGTAATTCAATTACCCAACTCATTTTAAATTTTTACTTGTAGTAGACAATTTTTTTTATTAAAAACAGCTTCCTGGAATATGTCATCTCTTTTAACCCGACCTTTCCAGTTGAATTGGACAAAATGAGGGAGGTCAGAAGATCAGACACATACAGGGTTAGTTTGAAAAATAGAAATAAACAAATAGGAGTGTTATAATTCTGTACTTCTCTTTTTCCCTGGACATCATTTGAAGTTTAAGGAATTGTTTAGAAATAACTGAGAAAAGGTCTTATTTGCTTTAAGGTTTCAGTATTGTTAAACAGAGCTGTGTCTTCATCACTTCTGTTATTCTACATAGATACAGTACGACGAGGATTCCAGTTTTGAACAACGTTATTTCAAGTAGTTAAAACGGAACAGGACAGCAGTGAGCAAATGTATTTTCATGTATGTATGTATGTATTTATCTATTCATTTATTTATATTTATAAATACCCCCTATAATTCATAGCAGGCCGCCAAATTGTACTCCCCTTCTACCAGTGATGATAACTTGTCTGTGGCCATTTCATCACTAGACTCTGTCAGCAGCTCAGTGTTACAGGTTTGGTGGTGGTCGATCGAGGGGAGAGAGAGAGGGGTGGGCTCAGCTGTCAAACAAAGATGGCCACTTAAAAGGTGAAGTGTGGGAACGGATCTCGCTTTGATCGAGCAGCGTGTGAGAGAAAAAGAAGAAGTAACACTGGGATTTGGAGTGTGGCTTTGCGGAGCAGATAAACCACTGATGTGCTTCACTGTGTGTGTCTGTGATGGCTAAAAGGTGTGTCTTGTTTAAGGATGCATCAGAGGCAAGTGTGTGTGTGTGTGTGTGTGTGTGTGTGTGTGTGTCTGTGTGGGTGTCTGTCTGTCTGTCTGTCTGTCTGTCTGTCTGTCTGTCTGTCTGTGTGTGTGTGTGTGTGTGTGTGTGTGTGTGTGTGTGTGTGTGTGTGTGTGTGTGTGTGTGTGTGTGTGTGTGTGTGTGTGTGTGTGTGTGTGATGCACACTGACTCTGGATGGAAATATTGTGAATGTGCTAAAAGCTCCCTGGATGATGCATGATGAGCTGCCTGCAGCCTAATTCCACACACTGCTAATGAGGAACGAGGCAGCAGTGTTTGTGTGTTTGCCTTGCTTCAAACATTGTACGATATAACACTTTTGTCAGGGTGTGTGGGTGTGAGTGTGTGTGTGTGTGTGTGTGTGTGTGTGTGTGTGTTGCCTTAAAAATGAACACAGTTGAACGCGATGCCTATTTTTAATTTCCCGCATCTATCTCATCGTTTCGACTTGTCCAGATTTTAGAATACATCTTCTCTCTCTGCTGCTGTTCACTTATGCCTGCAGATAAATTCCCTGCTCACACATTTTAGTGGAGAGTCACATTCTGTGAGTGCCTGCCCCCCCCCCTCTCTCTCTCTCCCTCTCTCTCTCACTTGTTATATATACGGTATGAACACACTTGTGTGTTAATCAGAGCAGTAGGACGCAGAGCGCTCTCTGCCTCGCTCACTGAGAGCTCTCCAGTATTGGTGGGAGCGTTGAGCCAGCCTGTTGGCACTAGCGGCTCCGTGCAGACTCTCAGGGATGGGAGCAGAGAGAAGCTGTTCCCACTCGGCCTCCCTGCGCAGCTGCCTCACTGCATTTACCTAAAAACTTGGGTACATTAGTGGAATTGAGGTAGGCTTGTTTTTCTTGTTTTTCCACCTCATCTCTCAGGATTTGTCTCGATCGACAGCTGTCTCGTCTGTGTGCTCAATATTTAATCAGGTGTCTCCTGCTCACCCCATCTCCTCTTTTGTATACTTATGTATACTCACTCTCGTGTCACTTTCACCACATGCATCCAACCCACTCCAGTGCTCTGGCTTCATTCCTCCTCAATCTACCCGCCTCCTCTATTGCCTCCTTTTGTTGAATGGGTTTTATCATGGCATAATGGCTGAACAGCAAACACTCTGCTGCGGCAACAAGTCAAGTTCCTCCATCTCCTTACAAACTAATCTGTGGATATGTGAAATATGGAATTCTTGTGATTGTTTCATTTATGCAATATATCAGTGTTAACAGCAATTGATTATTCACACGTGTATGATGTCCTTTTAATCTGAAAATGTTAAGGAAATCATTTACTGCTTCGGAGTAGCAAACAATTTTACTGCAACTGCTTCAGTGCAGTCACTTCTTGTGTGTTTTTCTATCATGATGATGTAATAATGCCAAAAGCCTGTATTGGTACCCAGGTGTGGGTGGAGGAGATGGACTTCAGTTTCACACACATCAGGTTCTGTGTTCTAGAGAAGAATTATATTTCAATCCTGAGGGATTGGTACTCTGATGTTTCACCATTATAATACTGTGTGTTAGGTAGATATGTTATTTGGCTTCAGTTACTTACCACCACTTTACCAAGACGTTTAAAAATCCCTTCATGGGGAGATTACATCATTCTGTGTAGTTATGTTAAATGGCCATTTATTTATTATACTTGTAATGGGTATTTGTTGTAATATAAATAATGGTATATATGTTACTGTGGTTAAATGTCTTTAGCAATTTTTTACCTTTATTTTTTGTATTATGTATACCTCGCTGAAACTAATGCAGTCTAATACAACTGCCATGCAATAAATCCTAACTGATTTTATAATGTTCAGTTTTTATTGAAACTGATTCAGAAAGGTGTTAATTCAACTGTGATCTATTGGAAGATGTGGTTTCTTCTGATGTTGAAGTGTTACTGTATGTAAAACAGAGGGTGGTTACTGCTGTTTAGCCTCCACTGGTCGATGTAAATCCAAAAAATTATACAAAATAATAGAAATAATGGGGGGGGGGGCGTGTTGCAGGACTGCTGTATCAGATTGCATCAGTTGAATCAGTTATGGTGTACATTTTAGTTTTTCTGCAAAGTGACAAGTCACAAACTGGGTTAGTGGTTACGTAATTAAGTTAAGTCATGTCCACGTCGCTGCAATAAAAGAAGGGAAAGAGACAGTTGACAGCCCTTCTTGGATGGATTACTGCAGATTGGTGGAGGAGCACATTAAATACGCTCGTTCCAGGGAGGAGGATTAGCAAGACTCATTTATCCCGACTGCTCTTTCTTAAGGCCTGTACTGCACTTTCTTAAGATGATGGCAGCGTGACGCACGTGAGGAGTTACTCATAGCGTTTGACAAGACTTTGTGACGAGGGGCGTTTGGACACTGCGCAGAGAAAACATTTTGTTCGAAGCAGATTCCTCTAACGTTGGGGTGGCAGCTTCGCAATCGAGATCCTCCGAGAAATCGGGGTGTTCCCCTGGTGAGTTAAAGCTGCACAGCAGGGCTGTCAGTGACCTTGTGCACCCACTCAGTTAAAATGATCAGGCTCTTTCAATCCCCACCATGCACGCTGCGTGACCCTTTTTGCTCTTTTCCATCATATCAGACACTTGTCTCTGATCCATCTGCCTCTGTGGCCCTCAACTCCAGAAGTCTAATCAACCCCTCACCCCCTCCAATTCCCTCCCACCACCATTTACCAGAAAAACAAGGTCACTCGAAGTCGCCTGCCCTCCACGCTGCCTCTTTAAGCCTCGCTGCAGACCAGGACTGCAGATTGAGTCTGGCAGCTGGATGGTCGGAGGGACGACTGGTGCCCAGCTGTCCTGCTCTCTGGCTCCAATTCTCCTCAGGGCCACCAGGGCTACCTCACGTGCTGCAGCATCACAAGCTTGTGCCTCATCTTCATGAGAGGCAGCGAGCCAATGTCGGGTAGAAACACTCTGGGGTGGAAATGAGCAGCTCCGGGGAAGCTTGTGGTCAAAATGCGGAGTGATTTGTATTCCAGGTGTCATTTCTGTCCTTTTCAGCTGTTTGGAAATCTGGTGGGATTATTGTAAACGTGTAAATCATATTTGATGTCCTGTTTTTTTTAATGTATTTTTATCAAATCCCTTTTTTCCCTCCTGAATGATTTTGTGCTCACAAGAACATAAATCAAATTATCAAAACTTGAAGGTCAAATCCCAAACTGTCATGGAAACCACAACAAGTGGCTCACATTCAGAAAGATGATGATTTAGGAACACGAGCCTGCCAGTTGTGAAAGATGTATCTGTTTGCTCCAAAGTAGCAATACAACAATTTACATTACATCCATATTATATTTAAGTTACTTTACTGCATATAAGCAGTATTTTAATGGTTGTTGTTGTTGTTTTTTTTTTTAACTTTCTGTTGAGTAGTTTGATCTATATTTGTGCCTTTTTATTTACAAGGGGTTTTTCCTATTGTTTGTAAAATCTCAACCTGCAATAACTAGTAACCGCAACTGTAAAAATAATATGTAATAGAGTAAAATTAGCAGTATTTTCCTCTGAAATTTACTAGAGTTAACTGATATAGTATCAAAAAAAAGAGAAGTTTTAGAAGTACTTTAATTGTACATATGTACTGTATTGCATTACATTTGTAAATACCATTGATTTACACACACACACACACAACTTGCCTCCGATGCATCCTTAAAAGACTTTTTCTGCTGTTTGCAGATGCCACATGCGTCACATTATCGTCACATAAATATCATATGGTGCAGTGGTTTATGCACTCTCTGAGTTTGAGTTTCAGTGATTCGTATTCACACAATAAACATGGCTTCATCTCCCCTCTTCTCCAGGTCAGTCCAGAGCCAACATGATCCCACTGAAACAACCGCGGAACATGAAAGCATCCAATGACACCTTGGCCTCTATCGACCTCGACGGCGACCAGCCGGCCCCGAAGGCCACACCACCACCACTCCCTAAGAAGACGGTACCTCCTCGCTCCAGTACCGATCCCAGCCTGGGAGGCAAAGACTCGACCCAGGGGGTCCTGAGACCTAGGGCTGAGGCTAAACCCGGGGGCACCAACCTCAGTGTGGCCAACCCTCTGTACGACTTGGACTCCACCTGGGAGACAGCCAGTCAGAGCTCCTCCCTCAGCTCCGAGCCACACCGAGCCCACAACCACGAGTGTGGCGACTCCCTGGAGAGGCCATCAGCTGCTGCCGCCACAAACAAGGGCCACCCGACAAACAGTGCGTCCTCCCTGGTTCCTCAGCCTGTACCTGCTGCACCCAGTGCCACAACCGGCAGAGAGAGGAGACCCTACCCAAGTACAGAGTCTCTGGCTGGAAGGGGTCGGACCACAGGTCGACCTTCTGGTGCTGGAGGAGGAGGAGGAGGCGGCTCCAAACCCCAGAGAGCTGCTCTGTACAGGGGCTTGGACAGCTGGGATGAGGTGGTGGGGAAGATCCGGGGTCTCCACACGGACACGCTGCGGAAGCTGTCGGCAAAGTGCGAGGACCGCTTCATGGCCGGCCAGAAGGATCACTTGAGATTTGGCACTGACAGCTGGTCCCACTTCAGGCTGACCACGGGGAAGCCCTGCTGCGAGGCCGGCGACGCTGTCTACTACACCGCCTCCTACGCCAAGGACCCACTGGTCAACTACGCCATAAAGGTGAGATGAATTTGTCATCATCTCTGTTCCGATGCACGATATGATTAACTCCACCAAGGGTTGTCTGTTTGTTAGCAGGATTACTCAAAAGAGTTCTAGGATTTTTTCTGAAGGATTCTTCACCATAGATATAGGAGGTCTGCCACCTTTAACTTACTTCAGTCTAGTTTACTTTTGTCAACACAAAATGCACCTTTCACTTTTTTGCTAATGTCCAGAAATGTAAAACAGTTGATCAGCAGGTTTAACTTGTCGATGAAGGAATCATTTTCACAATCATTTATCTGTCTCAGGAATTCTTCTTCTTCTTGTTCTTCTCTGTTCCTGCGTTTCCTGTGTGAGGGTTTGCTAGGTTTTTTCTCCTCTTTTCGTTTCGCTGTACATCAATGTAAGCTCAATATCTTTGTTTCAAGATGTTGGGACAAAACAAAATAAGCTTTTATTTTTTTACATTTTATAAGTCAACCCATGAATCCATTATGCAATGATAGAATTAGGATAGAGTCACAGACCATCTATCGTATGATTTTTGTCCCTGGCATTGAAATAATAATGTCTGAATTTTTAACAGTCTGTTTAATGTAATACTTAATACCATACATTACATCACATGTTATATTTTAAAACCCGTGAAACAGTTGCTGACAACACAAACTGAGCTAGTTTGTCCCAATCCACTGCTCACTACAGGCCCGACCTTAATAAAAGCTGCAGTTTATAATGTATGATTTCTCCAAAGTATTGCACCAAACATCTTATTTTCAGCTTCACAATAGTTTTAATTTATTATTGTGCGTTGTGTTTGTTTGTTTGTATTGCTTTGCTTTGCATTCTCCCTTATCCTCTCTCAGGGATACATTTGAAGCCTGGTGAAAGTCGTCCTCGTTAAATCCCGTTACTTTGTTTTTTTTGGTGGCAGAAATCTCATATCACTCGCTTAACGGAGGTGGAAGAATGTGTTTGTGCAAAAAGACCTCCCCTTAAAATTTGAGCCTTCAGGGCACGAACTTGTGCAATGAAACCTGTATGTGCATGCATAATTAGGTGAGGGGGGAAGATTTGTCTGCATGTGCTGCTGTGCTCGGTGCGTGTGTCGGGCAGAGCTCATTCACATTTTACGCATTATTCACAAGGTACGGAAAATCTCTGTTCTTCTCGACACTTCAAAGCTTTTCCTTCATATTAGCGGCCGGCTCAAGAGAAAGTTTTGTTTTTTCATGATGCTCATCCATAAATAAGGCGACCGGGAGCAGCAGGAGCAGCAGAACAGAAACAGGCAGAGACTTTCCAATTAAACTTTACCCAGCTCTCCGTTTTAATGTGGCCCAGTTGTGCTCCTGCCTTCCTCAGCACCACGACTGCAGTTCTGTAGAGCTGATCCTCCTGCAAATTATAATATATAATATGATTTGACATGGAGCTCCGTGTTACAGCCAGCGACACCGCTGCCTAATGAAAGTACGGCTTCTGAACAGTGCGAAGTCTACAAATACAGTGGGGTCTACAGGTCTGAGATCCTGAGTTCCCACTCTGAACCGGGCTGTTTGTCTTCAGCGATGATGAGCAGGCAGCTGCTGTAAGTCTGAGAGCCAACATGTCTAAACAAATGAAAACACACATTCCTACACAGCATTTTTGGAAGGAAATGAACCAGAGAGCACAAAGTCCCAACAAGTCATAATAAAGAGCAATGATGGTTGTGACAGTCATAAAAGACTACAAAACAGACACACACACGCACACACACGCACACACACGATGTTCAAAAAGACAAGTTTTTTATAGGATGTCCAGCAGGGCTATAGACTTTTAGATAGAGTAATGAACACCTGATAGACATGTATCGCTGCTTTCAGACATGCACTGAAGTCGCCGGACGTTTTCCTGAAATTCTGTATGTGAGAAGGCAAATTTTTCCTGCCAGCCCCCCCTTGTGAAATTTCTGGAAAATGTCAGAGTGAGCCCTTGTGAGAATAGAGAAGGGAAATCGTCATGTCCTGCCTCCTGCTGCTGCTGCCCTACCAAGAGGCCACAGAATGACCCTGAAAACCCATCTGACTCGGACAATCTCCTGCTGCCTTCGTCATATGTGAACGCAAAAACTCTGGAGAATGTCCAGACATTTTCGGAGCTTCATGTCTGACAAACAGCTTATGTGTATCAGATGCATACGAAACAACATTCAATCTGATATATTAGCTAGTAAAAATGCGGCTCACCTATAAAGAATACTGATGAAATCGCAGTAGATGACGCCATCTTTTACGAATCGTAACATTCTGGAGCTACACATTCCTTTTGATTTTGACAGTGAAATGTTTGCTTATTTGTCACTTATAAACTTCCCATTTATTTGAAGAAAAAACATGTATATTGTTCAACCAAAAGTTGTCTAATTAGTTTCATTCAGTCATACTAGAAGTTGTCTCAGGGCAATTTTCACTTTTCAATTTAATTAGTACAGCAGGTCTCGTACTTGTTACAGTTTAATTTACCGACACCCATCAACCCCCCATGAGGAAGCATTTGGCAACTCCCTTTTAAACAAGAGAGACTTTGAAGAGACTGCCACTGTGTTTTAGTAAACAGAGACAAGCTCATGACAGTCTGCACTATACAGCATATCATTAATGGCAGAAGGTTTTGAAAGAAACTGTTAGTCTGTCCCTCTGCACTGTCCGACTCTCCCTCCCTGTCTGTGCCACTCGGTGCCAAACCCTTTCATCCCTAAAGAATAAATCATTCTGTAAGTTACGGTTCTCGGCAGCTCTTCAAACATAGAATAGTGCTGAGGAAAACATGTCACAGTTCACGAACAACACCTGTTAGTAAGATTCAATATTTATTTATGGTGTAAATTACAAAGTGAGAGGTTCCTAAACTCAAAAACGAAGCTTATAATAACGTTTATGTTCTCTTCCCTTTTCTTTTTTTATCCAGATATGCCGCAGCAAAGTGAAGGAGACCCAGCAGCAGTTCTTCCACAGCCTCGCGGTGCGACAGAGCCTGGCCGTGCACTTCAACATCCAGCAGGACTGTGGACACTTCCTGGCTGACGTGCCCACGCGCCTGCTGCCCTGGGAGGAGGAGGAGGAGGAGGAAGAGGATCAGGAGGAGGAAGGGGACGAGGGGGAAGACGATGTAAAGGCGCCGAAGGAGGAGGAGGAGGAGGAGAAAGAAAACAAGAGTGAATCCAGGATGATGGACTCCAAAGCTCCTTACGGTAAATTAGATGAAACCCCGGCAGCGGGCCACATGAACACCGTCGGCCGCTTGAGGAGCCGAGTGGTGGTCATCACGCGCGAGGTGCCCTTCCAGACGGTGGCAGATTTTGTGCGTGAAGGTGTCACCCGGCACACCCATCACCCGGAGCTGTACGAGCGGCAGGTCTGTCTGCTGCTGCTCCAGCTGTGCTCGGGCCTGGAGCACATGAAGCCTTACCACGTGACCCACTGTGACCTGCGACTAGAAAACCTGCTGCTGGTCAACTGCCAACCTGGCAACACCTGGAATCTGGACTTACTGGAGCCCAACAACAACAGCAACAGCAGCAGCAGCTCAGGTGCAGCCTCTGGCGGCGCTGCGGCCGCTGCGGCCAACGCCACGTGCCCCGCCCGCCTCATCATCAGCAACTTCTCCCAGGCAAAGCAGAAGAGCGCGCTCATGGCGGCCGACCCCGGCGCGCTGCGCGACCAGTCGCGTCTGGCGCCCGAAATTGTCACGGCCACTCAGTACCGCAAGTGTGACGAGTTTCAGACTGGGATTCTCATCTACGAGATGCTGCACCAGCCCAACCCCTTCGAGGAGACGCCGGAGCTGAAGGAGAGGGAGTACACCTGGGCCGACCTGCCGCCGCTGCCAGTCAGGTCGCTCTACTCGCAGGGCCTCCAGCAGCTGGCCAGGTTACTGCTCACCGTCAACCCCTCTGAAAGGATCCGGATGTCCGAGGCGCGGGCCTGCCTGCAGTGCCTCCTCTGGGGCCCCCGCGAGGACTTGTTCCAGGCGCTGGGCTGCAGCAGCACGGGCCCCATGTCCGGGGCCACCTCCAGCCAGCGCGAGGCCACCCTGCAGAACTGGCTGGACCTGAAGCGGACGCTGATGATGATCAAGTTCGCGGAGCGCTCGCTTGACACGGCGTGCGGCGTGAGCCTGGAGGACTGGCTCTGCTGCCAGTATCTCGCGTTCGCGAGCACAGACACCCTCAGCCGGGTGGTGCACATCCTGCAGCAGCCGCAGCCACACCCTCCGTCCCAGAATCAGCCGGCGCACGCGGCACATAACCAGACACCGGCCCAGACGCATCAAGCGCACACCTTCCACCTGACTCAGTCGCAGCCACTCTGAGTTCCTCTGCCCGACTGTTACTATGGCAACACATCCACCTTTCTCCCTGTGTGGTGCCGTACCTCCGCTCATGTCAAAGAAAGTGCCAACAGTCAGCTTTGTGTCTGCAGCAGCCGCAGGACTCTCCTGGATCCATCCAGCTGGTTGTGCAATGACCGTGTTCTCCTCACGGACAAATCAGACAGCTCGCCCCAATGGTCAATCCAACAAATGAAGGGACTGTCTGACATGGTTCTCATGTCCAGTCCAAGACAAAAGTGAAACTTTGTGTCAGTCTTCTTAGCTTTTCCAAGACTAAATTGAAGAGATTTTTAGATTTTTTGACACGGTTTTCAAGGCAGCCATCCTTGTGGTTAATTCAAGACTGTGTCAAATGGAATAGAATAGGGAGATTTTATCACGTTGCACATGAATATTTGACACCCGTTTCAACCAGACTTCTGAAGACGCACCACAGTGAGAGTTTTGGATCGGAAGCTCAACCAATTATTTAGGTCTTTATCGCAAAGCGTTGAATTTTAAGCAAAAGTTCGCTGTGGAAAAGATGCAGATTAAAAAATCTTTAAGAATAAAAGGAGAAATGAAGGGAGACCATTCGAGATGAAGGGAGAAATTCAAAATGAACTTTCTGAACATAGATTTGTTCTTGGAAATCAAATCAGGGCGAGATTTTATTCTTATTAGGATTGACGCAAAAGTGAAATATGTTTTTTTTCCCCACTGATGCCAAAGATCAACCACAAACGACCAATTTTAGGTTTGACATAGAATTTAAAGATACCTTTACAATTTCTTTTGCCAGAGAGGTTAAATTCAGTTCATCACAAACTACATTAAGATACGGTTTTAACAGTAACTCCTGTGAGCGCGGCTGAGACTCAATTTAGAGCTGTTACATTTGACACTTTGTGATTTGAAAAAAATTCAAAAGCCAATCAGCTGTTTAGTTTAACAGTCATTCTGTCCTGTATCCTACCGTACGTTGCACTTGTGAATAGGGCTGCGGTCGAGGTAGGTGACGAACACTGAGCTAATTTCGAACAAGGTTCAGACACTCTGGAGTGAAAATGACACTCAACTGTCTGTTCGCTCAGCTTCTCGTTGGAGCACGTGCAATTCTCATCTTCGCCCTGTCGCTTCCTTCCGGATGGAAACGGCCTACGGACATATTTTTATGACATAATGCAGTTAATCCTCTCCCCTTAGTTAGTTTTGTGGCACATAAACTGATTCATTTCAGTTCAAATCCCGCAGCGCTAAAGTGAATTTCAGTGTCAAGTTCTTCCTGCGGCGGACGGGAGTTGTGTTGTTTTTTTGTCAAGTTGTTTTCCGAACGGTTCTGTGTTACAGATGACATTTGCACATTGGGTCTGAACGTGGGTGCTCCTCGATGGAGACCGAACACATGATGAGGATGATGATGCAGGAGAGACTTGAGTAAAGTTCCCGTGAATTTGATGAGCTGGCTATGATTTGTTTTGCAGTGTGTGGAATGTAAAAGTTGTTTTTTATTTGTTTGTTTGGTTTTGCCTGGACCGAAACAGACACGTGGACCTGTTCTCACCCGCTTCTGAACACACTGATCTTCCACTTTGTGAACCACTTTGTTTCACGCAGAAACTCTTCGCTTAATCGTCGACCACGGCAGAGGAACTGCTCAACCACTGAGACGTCCATTCCTCCCACCTCGCACGACCCCCCGTCCCCCGTCCTCTCGCAGCTCTCCGGCAGCTGGATCCTGCGTCGACACTCCGCCGCTCGTCGCTCCGCACATCTGCTTCGCTTTGAAACGAAATGAGCTCTGTGCTATTGATCAAGTCGCAGCCAGCCATGAGTCGGTGGGAAGCCGCACGTGTGCACAATGCCTCAGCATCTCCATAGAAACAAGAAAGACATATTTTGAGTTTGGTGCACATGGGTTTATTTGTGGTTATGATGCATCTTTAACTCCGAAACTATTCTCTCCATTGCTTTTGTGCACTGTTCCCTTCATATCCACCCAGACGGACAATGTTTCTCAAACGGACACACGCCAAAAAAATTGCTTTGCATCTACAAGTTTACTTCGTTTTTGTTGTTGTTGTTGTTGTTGTTGTTTTTTTCATATCCAAAAACTGCAGCAGTTCCTCTTCTCACTGAGGTGAAAAATGTACTTGAGGGATCAGGATCCTGTTTGTTGTACAGTATGAGACTCGACGGTCCACGGAGTGAAAATGAGACAAGGCAGGTGTGTGAGCTTGTTGCTGCGTTCAAGTACTGAGGAATGTGTGCGGACAGCACTGGTGGCTGTCCTTGTATTTAGAGATTTTAAGCCTTTATATATTATATATATATAGTATAAATATATATAAATAAACATAACCTTTATCTATTTTAATCCACACACTATTTTGTCAAAGTACAGAGCACCTGCATTTCCTGTCATTTTTCCTTCGGCCTCGCTCGTT
Source organism: Scophthalmus maximus (assembly GCF_022379125.1). NCBI lineage: Eukaryota > Metazoa > Chordata > Actinopteri > Pleuronectiformes > Scophthalmidae > Scophthalmus > Scophthalmus maximus. The sequence continues at coordinate 7,950,864 of NC_061521.1, read as the reverse complement.
TTGTGGGGAAGAGGCGGGCGAGAAGTCCTAAACGGAGGGTGGATGAAAAAAGAGCTCACTCTTCAGTTGCATCAATATACAGAACAATGTACAGTATTTTTACCCCTCTTGTAAAAAGCTTAGGAGATGAACCACTTCGAAAAGAGGCTGAAGGATGTATTTTTTTTGTTTTACGTTACATAAAAACCCACCATTCACCAACCGCGAGGCCGACGGCAGATACTTTGCGTCTCGTGTGTTTTTTTCTTTTTGTCTCTTCGCTCTGGTGTTTCTCTCTGCATTGTTAATTGCCACTGAACAGAAAGAAGAAAAAAAACAGAGGCTCCCCGAGGCTTTCTATGAACATGTGTACAGTGCGTCTCCTGGCCTACCGCCGTTTATTGTTGATCACGTTAACCAACAGTAACGGAACAATAAATATATGTTTTTATAGATGAGGTGTGTGCCGTTGTGTTATTGGTGCTGTGATGTGCCTGATTTGACCCTCGCAGTTTCAGCGACAACTGTACTTGAGAAGATTTAAACTGACGCTTATGAGTCATTTTACAATTTTTTAAGGCTTAATTTAATATTTGTAAATTCAATTTTTAGGATTGAGATTAGTTTGTGCTATGAAACTTATATTTTCCCCTCATTTTGAACTGATATTAGTGCATCAGTGATTATTGCAAAACAACAACCTTCCTCGAGCTTTTGGATCATAACAAGTCCTTAAATTATTCACAGTGACCCGACCGAAACTGACAAAATATTCATAATTTCAGTTGAACCAGATCTAAACTTTAGACGAACCTGAACTCTTTTCAGTAAAATGTTAAGAACTTCCTCATCCTGCTTCTCCTGCAGATGGATCTCGGAGGAGGCCATATCCTCAAGATGAGGAAATTCCCACGCTGCTCTTATTCAAGGGTTATTTATATCAATTAACTCTTCAGTCTGATTAGTTTTATTCTCCGAGCGTCCTGGACGTTTCCAGAATGTTAGATTTCTTGTTTAAAGATGCACTTATTTCCCCAACAGCAAAGGTACAAAATGTACTCCCTGCTCACTTTTGATCTTAACTGAAACTAGGTCTTTTCAGGAATCTTTAGGGTGAGTACCTTTTCTAAGTTGTACGTTGACTCCATCTGACCATGATGTATTTCTGTGCCTCCATCACTACAGCAGCTCCGCCACCAGATGGAGACATTCACAAGCGGTTTCCACCTGCTGTTAAACCTCACTGTCCTTTGACTTCCCTGTTTGTCACATTCAGTCCAATGTGAGTTTTTACTCCACAGCCGTGGCCCTGGACGCGAGTCGCTGCGGATGAACGGGGGATGACACGATGCAAGGTAGAAATCTGAGAAACCAAATTATAAACCTACAAAGTCGTAATTGTTTCCTCATTTGATTTTCTTTCTTTCTTTCGTGTCAATTCAAAACTGTACAAATCCACTGCACGAGACCACAATGAGCGTTTTCTGTCGGCAGTAATCGTGACGTTCATCAGCCTGCACCTCGAGTGAAGCTCCAGTAGGTTTATTACCTGCATCGTGACCCCATACATAATCAATAATCTTGCCGAATGAGGTCAGCGTCGGCTGAGCTGAGGGGTCAGAGGTGCCTGCGGGGGGAGAGCGTCTTCAGCAGGCCACAGACACACGTCAGTTATATACTGTAAATGAAGAGGACTGTAGTGATCTGGGCCCCAACAGCTAATCACTTAATCCATTAGTAATCAACACTAAATGAATCGCCATCTATTTTAATAATCAATTCAAGTAGTTTTATGAAAAAATGCACCCCAAAATCCCCTGATTTCTGCTTCTTAAATGTGAATGTTTTCTGTTTGATTGCTCCTCTGTGACAGAAAACTCGATATCTTTGGTTCGTGGACAACAAAACATCATCTTGGGGTTTGGGGAAACACGACGCCATCATTTTATGACATTTTATGGAGCAAGTGATCGATTCAGGGAGAAAATGATTGGCGGCTTCACTGATGATGAAGTGAATCGATAAGTTGCAGCCCTGGTAGGGATATTTCCCTGGAAAGGAAAGACTTCGACAGCCCTCAGGAACGTATCAGCGAGAGAGATGTGACAGCATGAGCTGTCTCAGGTGCCATGCTCCCAGTCGAGTGTGGTAGGGAGACGTTTTGTTGCAGAGGCAACTTACAGCTCAAGGTCTGAAATGGGGGAAAAAACAAAAAACACCTAAATCAAATTATCCCATTTTCAAAACATGTTTCAGTAACTTTTATCATTGTTTTTTTACTGGGCTCCTGGTTACAGTATGTGGTGGAGAACAGAATTATTGAAACACTGTAGTTAAGTAGAGTTCTGAGGTACTTTCACTTAACCACAGTTATTTCGTTGCATGCCACACAATGCTTCTGCTACACTACAGAGACACATTATACCTGTTATGCAGCAGCTGCAGTTACTTGTTACGTTGCACGTTCACATTATCCAAACAAAATGCAAACACTTTTTATGACTCATTATAAGAACGTTTTTCTGCCTCACTTTCGATTGAGCATCACTTCTAGCAACTAAATGTTTTATTTTTTTATAATAGAAAAGTGATGTGTGCTAAGTAAAAGGTTGTAGTGAAGGAGTTTCAGGTATGACGTTACTCACGTGTGATGAAGAGATTTCCAGAGGTTCAGTTTCACCAACACGCGTTGTAACCGATGCCTTAGTTATTAATGTCTAATAAATCATATGCTAAGGGTTTAAAAGAACTTTTGGCTCAGTGAGTTGTGAAGAATCACTTTGGCAGCTGTGTGTAACATAACAAGGTCTGACTCTGCAGAACAGATTGATGATGGAGAACTATTAGTGAAGCAGTTGGCTGCAATTTATAATATATAGGTACAGTAGGGTGCTGCCTCAAGTGACACCTGCACATTTCTTCATTTACCAACTTAGTGTGATGTGCTGTGACTCGCTGGCAGTGAGGTGAGGGCTGTACGCATAGCTTTTAATTTGATTCTCTGGGAAGTGAAGATGAAGAGTGTGCTGCTATCAGAGGTGTCATCAGTAAATACACCCCCGGTGTGTGTGTGTGTGTGTGTGTGTGTGTGTGTGTGTGTGTGCGTGTGTGTGTGTGTGTGTGTGTGTGTGTGTGTGTGTGTGTGTGTGTGTGTGTGTGTCTCGACGGTTATGTAATTTCACACTGAATCATCCCCATGCACCTCAGCATCTCAGAGGAGGAGAGGGAGGAGGAGGAGCAGGAGGAGAGGAAGGAGGAGGAGGTTTGTTCTTGGGACAGAATTCCACCAGTTTGGGGGTCAGGGGGGTTTGTGGGCGTCACAGGGAGGAGGGATGGTGAAGAAGAAGAAGGGGAGAAAAAAAAGTTTGGTTGTCACCCCCACCCCAGCCCACCCCACCCCTTCCCCCCTGCACCCGTTGCATAACATCGGGTGCGCGTGCGTGTGCGCGTGCGTGTGTGTGTGTGTGCAGGCAGGGGTCCTCTCCAGTCGCTGCTGGCTGCAGGAGGAGGCGGCGGTCGCGTTATTGAGCGGGGGCCCGGGCGGTGGAAGTTGCGCTGCAGGGGAGGGACTCCGTGTCTGCAGCCTCGACTCACACAGAAATGCCTCTCGCAGCAGCTTTCCAGAGTCCAGCGAGCAGCAGCAGCAGCAGCAGCAGCAGCAGAAACACACGGACCCCTCGCTCCTCCTCCTCCTCTTAACCCCTCTGCTCCTCTCCCTCTCCCTCTCCCGGCTGCTCCACGTCTGAGAGGGCCCGCGGACGCGCCGAAAACGGGAGGAGAGCGAACGCGGAGTCCTCCTCCGCTCCTCCGCTCCCGGGACACGCAGACCGGCCCGGCACCGGTGTCATTGGATGGAGAGAGGCGCCTGAAGAAGGGAGAGCGGTGGAGTTGGTCGACCCCCCACCCCTCCTCCTCCTCCTCCTCCTCCGCCTCCTCCCTCCCCACTGCACCAAAAGAAAAACTCCGGGTAAGGAATGCGTGCTAACTCAGGGCCGTTTGGCCCCGTCCGGGCACCGGCCGCGCGCCGCTGCGCTCCCGCCCCGAGCCTCCGCGCAACACGCGTCGCGGGCGAGACTCGACACTTTGCGCTGCGTCTTCTCTCTCTCTCTCCCTCTCTCTCTCCCTCTCTCCCCCCCTCCCTCTCTCCTCCTCCGGCTCCCCGTCGGCCGTGGAGGGGTGCGCTCGAAGCGTGCGGGCCATTAGCTGCGCTCGTGAGCGCGCCCTCGGCAGCAGACTCTGGCCCGACGGCTCTGTTCTCCCAGTCGAGCCCGAACGCGCGGCGACGGTTCGCGTGGCGAGCGGAGCTCAGCGGCTCCAGCGGCAGCAGGTCGCCTCCTCGCTGGGGCCCGGGGGTCACAGAGGAGGGGGTGGCCCCCGGGGGCCCCGGGGGTCCCGGGGGCCCCGGAGGAGCTGTCCGTTCAGCACCACTCCGTCCGATGCAGCCAGGACAAACTTTTACTACAGTCTTTACAAAGCTGCTCATCTGAATGCATTGAATAGATGAACCCATGTATCTTGTGGAGTATAGTATGTTTGTCCTCTGAGGAAAAGTTTGTGACTTATTAGGCTGTATATATATATATATATATATATATTAAAAAAATTCGACCTGACTATCCCCAATTCCAACTCTTGTTGAAAAACAGTACTAAACACTGTCAGTGTTTCATTTGAAAGCGACAGAGAACAGTGAAGTCTGAGGAATCCAAGCCAATATTATTACTGTAATATGCCTTCTGACAACCTCTGGCTGGTGCTCGGGAGAAATCGAGCCCTGTGGGGGCTGTCTGCTTTTGTGCCACTTGATATTCCAAAATATTTGTTTCCCCCCCAAGGGTCGCGAAAAATACTAAAAAGCATTCCAATGAGTTTCAGGAGAAATAACAACATCGCTCTTTCCGATTAAACTGCTCACGACCCAGGCACTGACCGGGGGTTGTGAGGGGTCGAATCAAATCAAATGTCCTAGAGTAGCTAACAGAGAGGAGAGATATGCATCTGGGGTTTTGAATTCTTACTGTTACCGATGCTGATTCCTATAAAGTGATCCTGTCTGGCAGAATGTCTGTTATCAGGTGTGTTTGTGTGGCTGAATGCTCCTCCTCATCTCTGAGGCCGCCTGATGCTCTTTGCAGACTTTGAATGGATGACAGTTCCCCCCATCAGAGTCAAAGATGTGCATCTGTGTAACCTGCAAAGCGGTGTGTGTGTGTGTGTGTGTGTGTGTGTGTGTGTGTGTGTGTGTGTGTGTGTGTGTGTGTGTGTGTGTGTGTGTGTGTGTGTGTGTGTGTGTGTGTGTGTGTGTGTGTGTGTTGCTGGGACTCTGGCCTCTTCGCCCAGCTGAAATACGGCCTGCTCAGAATTCAATTCCTCCTCCAGCACTAACAATCATCTCAGCTATTTCGCACTCTGTCATGGACTTCCCCTGCCTCTCTCTCTCTCTCTCACACACACACACACACACACACACACACACACACACACACACACACACCTCCCCTCCCCGTGTCCCTGCTAAACCCCTCAGAAGAAAAGTGTTATCACATCAAGAACAGTGCGAGCACTCAGATGATCAGTGGGGACACGTGGCTCTGTGTGAGTCTCCTCCAACACCCCAAGGCCCGCTGCCATTTTCAAAACCTCCCTTCTTAACGTCGAGCGCTGGCTTTTTGTTGTTGTTGTTGTTGTTGTTGTTGTTGTTGTTGTTTTTTGCTGAATGTGTGTGGTCAGAGCAGTTTGTTGTCACATCTGGCCACGGCCAACTTCTCTCTCCGGAGACGCCTCCAGTCGCCACAGGCTGGAGAGAGAGAGAGAGCCATAAACTATAGTGTCATGAGATGAATTGTATTTATGGAGACTCCGAGAGATGATCTGACAACGTATAAAACTAGTCGCATGATTGATTGTTCACTTGGAGTGTTGGTTCAACGTTTCGGGAGCTGGAGCTGCTGGCGGCTGATTGTCCATGCATCCATCAGTCTTCTCATGGAGGTGTCTTCGTGAAAGGAAATGATCTTTCCTTTAACATGTTCCAATTGCCCAACGCAGGTTACAGGTTGTTTTTTTTTCCAATTCCTTTATGTAAGAGGTCAAACTTGCAACCAAAAAGAAGAAAAGTATGTGTTATTTCATTTTTTTTTGTGACAGCACACCCGCAGGAAATTACCGTTCTCCGGAGGAGTGGGTGGATTTTTATATTTTTTTGATACCAACTGACAGTTTCATCAAAAACAGTTTGCCAGCTGGGGGGGGGGGGGGGGGGGGGGGGGGGGGGGGGTTGTTGGCTGATTAAATCCCTTCTGTCCACCATGTCGGGATTCAAATCACTTACACAGGAAACAACATCAGGAATGCTGAGGTTACCTTTTGCTGGGAGCGTTTACAGTCACCGCATGGGGCAACGTTATCGGTGGCCCATCTTGGCCTGTCCCAAGGCTTTAGTTTGAAATATCTTATTATTTGAAGAGCGTGCAACTGTAGAGAAAACTATGACGTCAGACTGTAAGATGTTTACAAAGCATCCTTACTATTATGACTAATACCAAATGGTTTGTAGCCTGTCAAAGAGGCATAGAGCTTACTGTATGTCACGCAGGTCATATCAGTCATGAAACTTTAATAAATTCTTTTACTAAAAATTGCCAAATTAAAAGTCATCGTCCATTGAAGGTTAAACAATATTTGTAACCCATGTGACGTTGCCTTGAACCGTCCGTGAGCCTAATTGCACCACACTTTCTAGCTAACCAGCTAGAGGCCGTGAGAGACTATTATATTAACAAATATGAAAGTGGACACCACCCGCATCACACACAGATGCCGAACTCTGAGCAAAAGCTGAAAGTCTGCAGGTTATTCGGAGCAGAATTTGAATCTGCAAAGACACGATGCAGAATGAAAGCATGAAAAAAAAGAAGAAGAAAAAAGGGTGCTACTGTCCAAATATGTCTGGATCTGGCTGCAGTTGCTCAATATTTAATCAGTAAATCTGTGGCTTGGCTTCAAGTCACCGCTCTTCCCCCCCCCCCCCCCCCCCCCGGCTTTTCACATTACCTAAAGTGAACCAACCTTTTTCTGAAACAACCGCAGCACTAAGGGCTTCGCCCCCGGTCCTGTATTAGGCTAATTGTGAGGTTGTTAACCTGACAGGTAGCAGGTACGACGAGTCAGGGGAGCGGCGGGCAGGCGATCGCACATGGTCGAGCTTGTGAGGCCTCACGCCGGGGGCTCCGGGCTCAGGTATGGAGGTTACAGAAGTAGTACGAACCCAGAGGGGGTTGGAAGAGTCGTGCCACGCGTGGAAGGAAATGGCAAACGCAACACTGCAATCTCTTTAAATCGCCCTGATCACTTGTGGTTGTATTGTGTATCGCATCCGTGCGCGGGAAACCACGATGCAGACGATTCTGGAGAAAAAAAACCACCACGTGTTTGTGTCATCGTTTATCCGGATAAAAGGCAAAAGCCCTTTTTTTTTTAAATGAGATCGGCCTGTCGCTCTTCCACCAGTCGAGCCTTCTCCCTCCATTCGTCAGGTTGAACCGCGTTTGCTCACCACAAACCGTTCACGGAGCTCCTCTGTGCCGCTGGCGGAACGAACGGAGGAAATATCGAACCTCCGGATTTCTGGACACAAGTCGACTTTCTGTTGCGAGAGTTTGCAATTTTCCAACGTGATCTCATGCTCAAAGATTTTCAGATGAGCGGAGCTGCTCGCCGTAGACTAAGGTCGTCCTGCGGACGTCAGCAGATACGTTCTCATGGTCGCCGTGTCTTTGGAGGTATCTTTTGCCCCGAGAAAGTTCAAGCTCCAGGGTTTTATTTTGAACCCCGAGTGATCGAGCGGCCTGGCTGCAGGTTCTCCTCGACTGAGCTGGCACCACCGCTGACATTCAGAAGAAGAAGAAAAAACGCGGCCGGCTGGCCGGCGCGATGCTTCTGCCGCTCAACCGCGCTCCGAGCGAGCCGGGAGTCGAGGAACAGGTTGTTTCCGTGTGTCGGGGGGAAGGACGGAGACGGACGGACCGGGAGACGCAGAGTCGCCTTGCTTGCATGTGCACAGATGGAGGCGCAGCGTGACGCTCGGCGAGGCGGTGGATTTCATCATGAGTCGTTGGGACAGATTTTAAGAGCAAAGCTGATTGATCGGCTGCGGGGAGAGCGAGATGGAAAGAGTCAGAGGACAGCAGCTCTCCTGTCAGCTGCTCTATGTTTCTTACTGCTTTCCCAAGGGACACTCATCTCTTCTTTATTTCCCTCCATCACTTACTTCTATTATATCGCTCTTGTCTCGCTCCTAACCCCTCCTCCTCCTCCCTCTCTCTCTCTCTCTCTCTGTGTGTGTGCGTGTGTGTGTGTGAATCACATAAATCACTGTGTCTGTTCCTATTGATCAGACCTGTTCCAACATCCAGACCTAGTACGGGGGGAATTCTTGTTTCCTTTGGTTCTTCCTTTCTTTCTGTGAGCAGAAAACAGCAGCAGCAGCAGCAGCAGCCATGACACACAGAATTCAACGAGGAGTGTGTGTGTGTGTGTGTGTGTGTGTGTGTGTGTGTGTCGATCTTGCTGTTTTTGTCTCAGCTGCTTCAGGTTCAGCTGGAACAAGCAGCTGCTTGGTTTGCATGCAGCACGCCACGACGTCCGTTTCCTCCCCGGGTCATGTTGGTCCGACGGTCGGAGACCCTGCACCACAGAGGCTCAGAGGAAACAGAGGAGCTTCCACACCTGGGTCAGGCCCCTCACTCTTAGAAACGATTCAATACCGATTATTGTGAGGACGCGGGTACTTTACCTCAGAGCTCCTGAGGAAGTTGTCAAACAAGACTTAGTGGAGGAGACAAAAGAAGTTTTTGCATCGATGCTCTGACTCGATGCGCCATCTCCACCACTGGGGACAGACACCAGGAGAACACTTTTCCCTTCCTTGAGTTGGTCACCCAATGGGTGACGCAGGCTCTTTGTGCCGTAAATGGAGTCGTGGTTTTTCTGTTAAAACAGCGTCCCACTGGCCAAGAGAACAACATGGTGAAAGCCAGACTTATAGGGCTCCTATATAAGGGCGGATGGCTTTGATTTTTTTAGCCAAAAAGTTCTCAATTTCCACTTTAATATTTACAGTACAAAAGATGTGTAATACCTTTCTCCCGCCTGACGCAGGGCTGTAGGAATTACTCGCTGCTTTTCTTCTTTCTGAAGGTAAAGAACCACCACATCCAGCACCGATGGACGCTTTTTCCCCTTTAAAAAAAAAAAGGACCTACATCATTTCATGGTTTGCGGATCAGGGATCAGGTGGTGTGTTTTGTCTCGTTGGAGGAGACTCTTTTGGATTTGCTTCAGCGAAAGCCACCCACTCTTCACTCTCCTTTGTGTTGCTCATTCCCCTGACAGCCTCATTACTGTTCTGGAAAATTGCATTGCACAAACTACAAAGGCTCCGTGGCATTGCATTATTAACGCTCACCGCGCTCCGTTTTGCAGGCTGACATTGGGACAGCACATCATCCGGTGCACATCTTGATAATTAAAATGTCCTTCAGGCCATTGGGCTGCTTTTGGGCCTCACGAGGAACGCCGTCAGACGCGCAGTCCCTGCAGCCACGGTGAGACGAATCGAAAATGCGTTGGGAGGTCATGAAGGCGACTCATCGGTGGTGCGTTGCGGACCAAGCAGGCGGACACGGACTGAGGGGGAAAAGGAGGAACGGGTTTTTGTTAATATTGGGCAGAGGCAGGCAGGGGACTGGGGGCTGCAGCGCAGATACCCTGATGGTTTCTCTGGCCAGCTGATGGTGCGTGGCATGGGTTGGTGTCCGCAGAAGTCACATTCAAAGACGAAACGGTTGGGATATAAATCACTGACATATGCGGTGGCTGTTGATATCGTGGTAATAAGACATCGTGTGTAGGGTGAGACCAGCTTGTCTCCCGCTCCAGTCGTATTGGTTTCATCTAAATAATTGCCATAGAGACAATAAAAAAATAAAAAAGGAGGAACGTAGTGAGGGATGGCATCTTCGCCTTAAATGTCCCCTTTCTGCCGGTCTCAGTTTATTACACAAACTTTTCCTGCCCCATCCCACCATCTTCCTCATCACACAATCTGAGACACTTGTGTTTATGTCTTGTGTATTGGATGGTGGCAGGGACGATGGAGGAACAGAGAAGATAACAAGCAGCAGGGGCCGATTATATGATCCTCTGTCGAGGGCAGAGTGCAGGGGAGGCTTCTCTGGTCTGCACACGAGCGAATACCCTCCAGTATTTTCATAATTGGGTGAACATACTTTTTAGTTGTTCCCTCTTAGAACCCACGGATCAACCCAGTTGGATCAACTGGTCAGGTTGTTTTACAAGCAGAGTCACACATCGCCTTGTGGAGATTTGGGAGTTGTGGATCTGCGATCTGTGGTTACCCATAACTCTAATGTCAGAAATTGAATTCCCAGCCTTAAACTGGCAGATCTTTTTTTTTTAGATCTAAAATCTTTTGGAGAGCAGTCGCAAAATAACCCCAGTTGTGAAGTATTTACAATGTAAATAATCTACTAATTTACATTGGAATACTTTTTGCTCAGTTTCTGCCTTAGATTCTGTGTCATCTCAAAGATTCTCTAATCCGCAGACATCGGATTCAGATTAACAGACTTTACAAAGCTGTAGTCAATGTCCCCGAAAGAGTGTGTGCCCACTTGTTTGCAAATGCATTCCGATTTTGAGAAATTTGGACTCATGTGTTTGATATTCTGCCGCCTTATTATCTAAATCTGTCGAAGACCTTGTTTGGCCCCTCTCTCTCCGGTGCTGCTCGTCCCTACCCTCCATCCTCTATCCTCCCTCTTCCCTTGCTCGCCAGCTTCCTCTGGACCTTCTCTGCACTCAGATGTTACCTTTAAGCAGCTTGCTTGATCGGAGGCGTGCCGGGCTGAGTCGGCGGGTGGGCGGGCGGGCTCGGTGCTTCCCTCTCTGCCAGAGATTCCCCATGCTTTGCCAATGGCACATCAGCAGCTGTCAGTGGGGCCCTGCACTGCGTCAGCTACTTTAATTGGCCCGCATGGCTGTAGTCTGCAAAGTGCTCAGCAGAATTGACACACACACACACACACACACACACACACACACACACACACTCCTTTCTCTATATCATTAGTGTAATGCTCCCGTTCTCCCCCCGAGTCGCTGAGATATGTGGAGATTCCACCTAGTGGGGAGGGTGGAGGGGAGGAACGAGTCACACGCCGGCCACCGTCGTGGGTTTTTTTTTTGGGGGGGGGGGGTTTCAATTTGCAGAGGCAAAGAAGTGTGCAGGAAAATATTCTCCTCCTTTGTCTGTCTTTGAGCAACAACAACGACAAAGTGAATTGGTTTCTCAGCTGCAGGAGCGTTAAGTATGAGCACCATCGGTGAGTTCCTCCAGCAGAATATAGTAGAGTGGTTCTTTTACAGTTAGAACAAGTCAACGGTGACTTCAGACCTTATGTGTTCATCTGATTTCTTTTGATTCACTTTACTTCGCAACATGTTCTCTTCCTTAGCGTGACTCAAACATGAACTCTGTTGAGGCCCAGGACTCACGACTCTGGACTCTGGTGTGACAGTAGAGTTTTGTCCGGCCACCTCCTCCACTACAAACAACCTCGATGTAGTCGATTAATGTCGGGCTTCATTCATTCAAAAACACACGGCCTCTTAGCGTAATCCATCTTGTCAGACCGAAAGTGAAGAGAAAAAAAACGATTCAATGATACATAAATGTCAGACAAGGTGGGTTCGCGAATCTAAAAGTGCCATCAACAAACAGGATCTGGATCGCAAACATGCTGTTTTTGTTATTTGAGATTTGAGAATTTGAATTTGTTGCCTTCACAAGTTCACCACCAGCACAACTCACGGCCAGCTGAGCAGACACCGTGCTCATTCTCTTGACATCAACCTCTCGTGGTGCTGCGAATAATGGATTCTGTCTCCAATGCGAAAAGGGTGGAACTAGATCTCCCCCGGCCCGTGTGTCAGGCTGAGTGACACAACCTCAGGCTGAGACGCAGTGGACCTGGTACGACGGGGGGGCGAGCCAGCAGATCACCTCAGCGGCTGACGTCCCTGATGGCTTTTGACCCTTCTAGCTGAGGTCGCGTTTGTTACTGAGTCTTTGGTTGAATTCACGATGAAGGGGGGAAAACGATTCACAACGTGATGTTATACCTTTTTGTTAGTATTCATGAAATAGCTCCTTCAGATGTATATATTCTAGGAAGAATATCCAAACCTTACTCTGGATGGTGAACCAGATTAGCATTCTGTAATTTGTCTGTGCACATTTTCTCTCCAAGAAGTCAAAGTCTGGAAACAAGCTCAGCGTGAAAGACTTTCCTCTGATACAGTCGATGACATTAAATTGTCTGGTGTGTTTTTTCCCCCCCCGCAGGCTGGCTGCAGCACCATGTCCTCGGCTCAGAGTGGGGATGTCTCAGGCTACCATCTGAGCGGTGAGTGGACAACAGTTTCCCCCCTGGCCCCGGTCTGCGCGCGGGGACCCCCGCGTCGACGAATGCTCGGCGGTTTATTTGACAGCCGGCGTTTGTTAAGAGTCCTACTACCTACTCCTTCCTAAAATAAAAAGGCCTTATACTTCACCGTCTTTCCTGCACTTTCACCAGCGATCAAACTCTCCCTACCGATTCGGACACGGTCATGAGGCCTAGCGTCGCGCTGCCCCTGACGAAATGGACGTGCTTCAGGCTTACCTTGAAGCACCCGTTTTTTTCATTCTGCGACCGTTTTCTTGCAGTGGTGCGTAACCCGCCCGGCTGGGAGGTGGGCATCTACCTGGTGGGCTTCCTCGTGCTACTGGGTGTGGCCGGGCTCAACATCTGGAAGCTGTGGAAGTCCGGCACCTTCCCCACGCCGTCGCCCTTCCCCAACTTTGACTATCGATACCTGCAGGAGAAGTATGGAACTTCCTTCTCAGAAGTCAGACAAAAGGTACGTGTGCGTTCGCGCTAAAATCGGCTGGCGTGTCTCTGAAACGTTCCCCGCGAGGCGCCAGGGTGTGTCGGAGGCGGCTCCTTCAACTGGAGCAAGTGATGAACAAACGCGGCGTGGAGGGTTGAGTGTGTAGGTTCTCCTTCAAACTGGACTGCAGAAGAAAGGGTTTCCTGTGTCTGAACGTGCGTTGTTCTTTGAAATGAACGTCAGTTCCCCCTGCAGAGTCTTAGGCCTCAGTGTCATATGATTATCTCTCTATCTCTGGATCATTCTGGTCTGAAACAGTTTATAAGTATTTGTGTATATAGGACTAATCAAAGAATCTCAGCGGTCAATCATTACTACATTAACTTATGATGTGGCGGGAAACATAAGAGGACAATTTGGTGCAGCTGAGGTCAAGCAATTGCTCATGGTGATGAACCAACAGCTATTGGTCTCCTGAATCCTCAGCTCCCCTCAGCTTCATGGAGCTTCATAGTGACTTTCACAAGACGCCAGGTTAAACAAATTACCACTGTCCCCCTAACTTACAAAGTTGTTTTGGTCCGGCTTTTATTTCCCCCCCTCCCCAAAGAGAGTGGCAGCCAACAACCACCGGCGGACCTCCACCGCGTCCAGCCGCAAACCCAGCCTGGCCCTCGGCGACACCCCGGACGGCTTCAGGGACCTGGGCCACCTGGAGCTGATGAGCAGGGAGCTGGACCCGACGGGCATGGCCCAGCTCAACCGCTCCATCTCCACCGACTCGCTCAGCTCCATCTCCTCCGTCGCCAACAACTTCGGCCACGACTTCACCGTCGGCCAGCTGGAGGTGACGCTGGAGTTCGAGCCGCCCCGGCAGCCGGGCCACAGGGGGGGGGTGTTCCACATCACCCTGCACCAGGGCAAAGACCTGCTGGAGAGGGAGGAGGGAGACTTCCCCGGCTGCTTCATCCGAGTCTCCCTGGGGCCGGAGGAGATAAACGTCGGAGTCACGCGGGTAAGTCGGGGGGGGGGGGGGGGGGGGGGGGTGGTCTTCTTGTGTTTATATGAGTGTGTTGAAGGAAGAAGAAAAGAATACTGCCGAAGTATTAAAATGTGGCTCCTCAGCATGTGGAGCTACTTGACCGAAACATAATTACAACCACATGATCTGATCATTGCGGAAGTGAGGATTCTGTGCCCATTTTGGGAATTGGTTCAAGTTCAGATCGGAGTGTGTTGAGTGGTTTATATCGCAGTGGTAAAGTGACATGGGTTTGAAGTTAACCAGGCGATGTCGAGGGCCTCAGCAACTCGAAGGAGCCCAGTGGAGTGTTTAACCAGTAGTAGAAACACGGATCGTTTTGTTCACGAGTTAGTCATCTACTGCATACATGCACCTGCACGTGGGTGATGCAACACAGATTTCTGCCAATAGTTACCAACTATTACAATGATCCTCTACATGGCAACGTGCACCAGCAAGGGGAGAAGACGACTCGAAGGAAGACTGCTAGTGTGTTTGAATGATCAATGTGTTTTTCACGAGGAGGGAGAATCAGCTCTGCTCATTTGTGAGACCTCAAGGATTCACATTAAGGTATTGTAGTGAGAAGCGCTGAGTGCTTGTTTAAAAGAGATGTCAGCCTGCAAAGGGAGTTCCTCACAGGTAGAACTTGTTTTCTTTTTTTATCATCTTCTTGATCAGGGCAGATTAGGCCACTGTGATTTTTCACCACTGGTCGTTTTAGAAAAACAGGTTCTTTGTTCAGAGGATCAAACTGTCGATGAATCATGAAGGTGTTTGTCTCTGGCTGCGAGCGGAAGCATTAACAACCTGTGTACAAGGCAGGCAGGTTTTTGTTACTGACTGATCATGGTGGAAATAATACCAACTGCTCCCTCTCCACAGTTGGACTGACCACTGCGACAACCATGACAAATTGCTGCATAACCCTCCTATCCGTCTCTTTACCGTGACCGTGTATAATGGAAGTTTCCTTTATACCTAAAATTTAGCTTTAATTTTCCCATAAAATTTCTTGCACGGTGGCGGAAAGATTGCACAGTGGAAACCAATGCTTGGAACCAACCGGACAGTTGATGATTTATTTCTTTTTCATCACAATGTCAATCATCACAAAAACTAGTGGTCAGATTCCAATTGTGATCTGGAGGTGGTGCTCGATGAAAAGAGATCACAAGAGATGAACACTCTTCATCCTGAGGCAGCTCTTCTGATGGCTGCTGACACATTTTTCCGGCCCCGCTAAACTGCTCAACAGAGATTCCAAAGTTACAGGGTAAAAAAATGAAAGGTTATAGCATCCCAGAGGGGTAAATCGCCGTTAGGTTGTGATGATTGGATTTTGACAAAAGGACTGAACATAGTAGTATCTGAGGCATTCTCACTCGCTTGGACTGTGGCGGAGATTTTAGCACCGCGAGGCTCGATCCTGCAGCCTGACGAGACGATCCTCTCCTTGTCTGACTCGAGCCCCCCGGGGGGCTGGACGTATGTGAGGGAGGTTGATTTCACCAGCTTTCCCTTCATCGGGAGAGGAAGTGATTCACTTTCAGTCACTGGGTTTGAAATTTAGCCCGTCGCCTTTGTTTACCTGCAGCATACTGTAGGTCATAACGATGATGTCATTGGTGATGCAGTCCTTCACATGATCAGCTGCGATTAATATTTAGTTCAGTTATGAATAACAAAGCGCTGTTTAAATGACATAGTAGGGTTGGCTGACGGGACGCTTTACACACTGCATGACAGCACAAACCGTGAGATGATTTTCCATAATATCCTGTTAATACCTCTACAAGTTACTGGCCTCCGGGGACAGTTCTTCAGGTCAATGACAATGTGATGAAGTGCTGAGATTCTTCTGGAATTGAATTGTCTGAATTAGTCAAAAACAGCTATTTCTGTCAGGTAACATTCGAACCGTCTCTTAACTGATGTCCATCGCTGAAAATATATCACAATACACTCTCAATTATCTTATGATTTATGTATGTATGAAAACTCATTTTCACCAGTAAAGAGAGCAAGAAAAAGAAAGGGATCAACATTAAAATGCTATAGCTGCGTTTGTTCTTTCAATATTCTCCTTTTGAAAATCTTATTGCACAAAAACATGTGTTATCATATAAACTATATGCAGGATTATATACTTCTTCCTCGTATCATTATTTTTTATTTTTAATGAATTAGCTGCTGTATTTTTACGAAAGCAAAACTTTGAGAGAGTAAGAAAGTCAAGAAATGGCCGACAGTAACTGAAACCTCCTTCCTACTACCTCATATACTTCACTCATCAAGTCAAAAATGTTTCCCATGTATTTCTCCTCTAATCTTTTTTCATTTCTGTATTTTTCATTTCTGTATTTTCTTCTCCCGGAAATGTGCTTATCTCAATTGTTCCATTTTCTACAGGACCAATTTCATGAAGAGCTTTTCTCTCTAATGTGCAGCGACTGCTCTGACAGGACGAGCCCGGCGCCTCTCTCCTCCATCTGCTACACCTGCCACTCGCCTGCTGCTCTTAGCTCCACGTTGCCAGAAGAAAAAAACAATTCACCAATTCCCTGCCTGGGCTGCGATTCGCCCGGCGGCGTGGGACCGTGGTTTTTGTACAGTTTGTTCATCTCTCTCACCTGAGCATGCTGTTGTGTCGTATTAATGTGCTCAGGCTGCGAGCAATGAAGAGGGACGGGTTTAGTGGCTCCCGCTTTCATGTTGGGGAGTGGTGAAGAGGAAGGGGAAATGCTTGCGTCAGCTCCACTCGCCCTGGTGGTCTAGTGTTTTTCTTTCTCTCGCTCCTGTTCTCTTCACTGTTTTCCCTCAGCCCATTAGCTGTCTATCACTTCTCTCTTCATTTGTCTGCTGTCACTGCTTCTTGGTTTCGTTTGGCCTGTTACGATGCACATGCCAGTCTTCATTCTCCCCTTTATTAACACACACACACACACACACACACACACACACACACACACACACACACACACATGAAAGCCCCTCTCTCTCTCTCTTTATTGCCTCATTTTCACCACACACATCACCACTCTTATCCCCGAGGTGATAAACCGAACAGCGCAGACAGACAGTCTCATATTGAGGATGGGGGAAAGGGTCTTTGTGCTGGGAGAGAGATACTGCCTGCTTTGGATGCTTTATAGCTCAGATAGATAGATAGATAGATAGATAGATAGAATGATAGAATGATAGATAGATAGATAGATAGATAGATAGATAGATAGATAGATAGATAGATAGATTAGTTACTTTATTTATCCCAAGATGGGAAATTCCGGTGTAATTCTTCAGGTACATACTGTATTTACACAGCAGCAGCGGCAGCGGCAGGTCCCATCCCAATGGATTCTGTAGGTGTTGGGTGTATGATTATGACACTACTTTCCAAGGTCGGCCTCACGGGCTGAATTATAGCCCCTGTGCTCTGAATTCACAAATCTACGGCTCTGGCGGATGTTATTTTCCTTCCTCTATCGATAACATCTTCTCACGACCTTGCACAGCACCGCCTTCTGATGGTCTGTTGCCGTACTGTGTTTGTACGAAGGCCAGTGTGTACATGTGCACGTTTTGCAGAAATATTCCATTTTGTATTTCACACTTCGAGAACAAACACTGGTGCGGGGGGGGGGGGGGGGGGGGAGCTATAATTAAATCCGCTCTCCTCGTCGACGCTGTTGCCTGGTAACTTCCCATCACTCGGTAACCCCCTGTTTCCACATGTGCTCGAGCATCTGATGGTTTGAAACCAGCATTGGACACAAAGTTAGCGTTGGTCTCTCCCTTTCCTTTGAGTAAAAGCTGTTTTTGCCTGCCAAGAAAACAAAACCTGTGATAGTGACCAGCAGTCGGAGTCCGCGTGGTTTTGAGGTGGGCAAATGATGCTGCTGGTGGTTTTTTTCCGGGACGATACCTGAAAGATACCAGGAGGAAATATGACACAGTAGGAAGAGGTATCCTCTGCGTCCTTGTGCTTTGTAATGTATTTCGTGTTCTTCCTCTCTGCAGTTGGTCTTTGCTGCCGATAAACCTCCGAATTTTCTACATTAGGTTTTTTGTTTCTCTTCAGCTCAAAAAAACCAAATGTTTTTTGGCTTCATTCTTTATTTTGACTGCTGCCACGTCACTTTTAAAAAGAAATGTCAATGGAAATCACAAAGATTGGCGCTGGAATCTTACCTGTTGTGGTATGGAGCCATGCAGGTAGTTGTATTAGATTTGCCCAGGTTTTAGAGTGAGGTTTGCTGTCATTGCACAGAGGAAGCTCCTGAACAAACAAAGACAGTTTGGCCTCGAGGCTGAAATTACAAACGGTTGCAAAGTGCATTAAGGTAAGATGTGCAGAAAATGAACAGTAAGCCAATATGGAGTATGCACAGTATGAATGAGTGGATGTCATTTTCATACCTGTTGAACAGTTCAAAGATATCCCATGAGACGGCCGACAATGAGTTTCATGTGGAGTTTCATTGGCTCTTTCCTCCTCTCCGGCTCTGTACTATTTCTCGGGTAGAGAGTAATTTAGAAGAAAACAACAACAAAAAAGGTCACTCCCACTGTTTAGGATTGGCTGCAGAAAATTCAGAGAGTGAAATGCTTAAGACCAGTAAACCAACTCAGTCTACATGGAAGTAAGTGAGAAATGTAGACAGAAGAAAAAAATGTAGTTAAATCCTTGGAATGCAAGGAGAATAATGGAATATGATTTTAAGAAAATCTGCAGATACTTTAGTAATGGCTATAGGAAAATAATATAGGAAGGTGAAATTGCCTGGGAACACATGAAAGGATTCATTCTGCTCGTTTGAACCAGAGGTTCTACCACAGTTGGGCGAGTGATCGAGTGATGAATAGAAAGTGTACTGTCTGGTCCTGTCTGTGACTTACAGCCCGAGTGAGTCAGGGAGAGGATGAAGAGAGCAGCAGATGTCTCAGCCTACGCCGCATCTTTCTTGTTTTCTTCTGGTTTATCTTACAAGATTACTGAGAACACGGCCTTTATTTGTGCCAGTGGTTTGGTACCTCAGCGTTTACTCGTACTAAAGTTTACAATCTAACGAGTCCACCAAAGAGAGCCTGAACATAAAACTAGGCCCAACCTTTGTAATAAATGTAATTCCCACATCTCCCACAGGTCCAGACGAATGCATTCACGGTGATCTTCGACGAGCGCTTCTCCGTTCCCATGGACTGTTCCTCTTTGGACGAGTACAGCCTGCGCTGCGCCGCTTTTGGTATCGACGCCGACGAGAGGAACATCAGCGCGGGAGTGGCAGATCTCAAGCTGTCGGACCTGGACCTGACCATCAGGCCTTTCAACGCGTGGCTCTACCTTCAGGATGTCAATAAGGTGAACTTCAATACAGACCTGTGTCATATGATACCAGGCAATACAGAAACATAATGCGTTCATAAATTGTACAGTTTGCGACTTCAAGCACAGTTTCAATGTGATATGTACTACCTCCTGATATAAGTATGTATTGTCTACAGCATATTGTAATGCATTAGAAACCATGGTGGTGTCTGAGACCCCCCTGCTGGACATTCAACCTAACTACATGTCAGATAGAAACAATAACAAGTGTTTGAGAGGGTTACCTGCTCAATATTATGCATAACTGATGTTATTGGTGATGTAGTCAGTTGTAATGAAATTATATAAAGCTACTAAATATTATAGTGCAGCTCTGATCCATTTTAATTTCACAAGCCTAATAGACAAAATAACTCCCGGAGTGTGTTAAACATCACAGAATCAAAGGGACAATATTCCTGAGTATCACTGGAGTTATTATTGGCTTTCACCATGTTAAATTCTAATCAATGAATGCATCTAGAATTTTTAAAAAGCTATAACCTGATTGATTGTCTTTTATATGATGCACTGTATAAAAAATTGAAGGACACAATCTGCCAGTCGTTCATTTCCATATTATGTCTTACAGTTACATCAATAAGGGATTTATCTGTCTGCCAATTATATTCCATTTTGAAATTTCTGGCCCATTTAAACATACAGAATCCCCCATGTTGTGGTTGCTTGAATTTAAATAAAGATCTACTTAATTTAAAGTGTATCACCTAAACCTACAGAGCAGTAGTAGGAGCTCTGATTGACTCCTGCTGACGCGTAAGTGGCAGGCGGTAGGTGGGAATGTCCTTGTGTATGAGAGGAATCTTGTTTCCGTGGAGGTCTTTCCGTCAAAGCATCACCTCGCCTCACACGTGCAGTGTTACACTACACTACATGTTCGCCGTGATCTGCTTTGACTCCACAGGCCGTTGATGCGGTCGGTGAGATCCTCTTGTCTCTCAGCTACCTGCCGACAGCGGAGCGCCTCACCGTGGTTGTGGCCAAGTGCAAGAACCTCGTGTGGACCAACGGCAAGAACACCGCAGGTCAGGGACGTTCACTTGTGTGCTGTGTGTGTGTGTGTGTGTGTGTGTGTGTGTGTGTGTGTGTGTGTGTGTGTGTGTGTGTGTGTGTGTGTGTGTGTGTGTGTGTGTGTGTGTGTGTGTGTGTGTGTGTGTGTGTGTGTGGGTGTCCTTTATTTGTCAATCTTATCTACCTCAGTGTGTGAGCGTCGGTTTCCCTTTGTGTGAACTATGCACTGTACACATCTGCATGTTCCTCTCTACCATTAAATCTGTCTAAATGTTGTTGTTGTTGTTTCAGAATGACTCACATCTCCCCACTGAACAAAACACTTATAGACTCAATATTAACAGACTCTTAATGCAAACTCGGAGAAGATCCCCTTATCATCATCCAGAGGGGCAGATGGGATTTAATTGACTTGTTCTTCACATTAAATGTCCACATAAGTGTCGGTTACATTGTACCGATAAAGGTCATTTACTGACACCGTCGTTATCATCCACTGAGCCTCTAATTGATCACATCATAGTTCAATGCATTAACTAAGAACTGTGTTAGGGGCCGTGTGTGTGTGTGTGTATGTGTGTGTGTGTGTGTGTGTGTGTGTGTGTGTGTGTGTGTGTGTGTGTGTGTGTGTGTGTGTGTGTGTGTGTGTGTGTGTGTGTGTGTGTGTGTGTGTGTGTGTGTGTGTGTGTGTGTTTGTTGGTTTTTTTTCGAGGCCTGACCTGCGGAGGTGATCTGATCTTCGCTCGTTCTCGTTATCAGATCCATTCGTCAAAGTTTATCTCCTGCAAGACGGCAGGAAGATCAGCAAGAAGAAGACGTCCACCAAACGGGACGACACGAACCCCATCTTCAATGAAGCCATGATCTTCTCTGTGCCGTCCATCGTCGTGCAGGTGACACTTCAGACTTCAGGCCCAGACTGTTCATGAGTGAGGGAGGGAGTGATGCGATGAAAACCTGTTTGTCTTTTGAAAAAGATAAGGAAGTTGAAATGTGATAAAAAAACACATAAACAAAGCAGCACTGGCAGTAGTAACAGTACGTATATGATCAAAGCGCAAACAAAATATATCCTTGAGCTACTCTCTACACTAAAATTCCTAATATAAAGAATAACTCCTACTATGAATCCTTAAAATATTCCTGCAGTATAAAACGTGTCCTTTAAAAGACGTGGATCGGTCTATAAAAATGTTTAAAGCGCAAATCTGTAATTGCTCTTACACTTCAGGGTACTGAGAGAATGAGCCAAACAGTGATAAAATTAAATGTGAGTAAAGGTTTCGGATATGCACATGCTGTTGACAATCATAGCATGTTTTATGGACTGCGTGGACTTTACTTTCCTTTTTTACATAAATGACTCTCAATATGTTTGCCATGACCATAGTTTTAAATAAATCAGGCCTCTCTGCTCAGGTCTTATTTTAATTTCTACTAAATGTTAATGTACTGTGTGTTCTCTGTTTCTGTGCGTGCTGTTCTCTTGTAAAAGAGACGAGCGCTCTCAAGAGATTCCCTGGTTAGATGAAGGTCAAATGAATAAATAATAATGTCAAATATCAAAACAGTGAAACAAATATTAGCATGGCTAAAGTGAGGCTGCACTTGGAAACAGCGAAAAATCCTGAAATTAAAAAAGAAAACTGTGAAAAGTAATCTAAATATTTCTGCATTGCAAAATGTGCCTTTTAAAGACATGGATTAGTTAATAAAATGTTTAAAGCACAAACATGCAGTTGCTCTTAGACATCTGTGTGTTTAGAAAATGAGCCAAACGGTGATAAAGTCAATTGTGAGTAAAACGGTGACAAGGTTAAAATGCCACAGCTGTAAAAGTAGTTATTGCACATGTCCATTAAACTGACTCTGATTCTGCTGAGTCACTCTTACTCAACACATGTTGCGTAACCATGTTGTGCTGTTTGCAGGAGCTCTCCCTGAGGGTGACGGTGGCAGAGGCCACGGACGACGGCCGCGGCGAGAACCTGGGTCACGTGATCATCGGCCCCGAGGCCAGCGGGATGGGGATCACCCACTGGAACCAGATGCTGGCCACTCTGAGGAAGCCCGTGTCCATGTGGCACCCGCTGCGCAGGATCTAGTCCGGTCTGCTCCTCGTACATACCAGACCGGTTTCAAGTGAAACACTCGCTTCTTCATTTTCCTCTCAGCCCCTCCTCTTGTTCGGTACCATGCTCGAATCTGTTACAGTGTTTTAGAGAGATGAAAGTTCACACTGTAGTGCTAGTGTGAACAACTTCATGTTCATGTCAGTGGGAGGAAACTGAAAGGCAAGTGTTTGACCTTAAACCGGGCGTATCGAGGGGCGTATGGGTCAATCATACATTTAAATCCTCTCTTTATCACGTGGCTTCAGCTGCACTCTGAGCTGAGGGTGCGATTAGGATGGAGCAGTCCCCAGAATACGCAAAGGTAACAAGGCAATCAGAGGTGGCAGATAATAGACTTCACCCCCTTACATGTAATGTCGCGGGTGGAATTTTTGCCATTTTCACCTCTTAGAAAAATTCCGTCAAATTCTGTAATCAATTTCCCAAGTTATGGTAATTCAATATATGAAAACTGGGAGTGTGACCTTGACCTTTGACTTTTAAAGGGGCAAATGTGGTATATGACCTTAGAATTTGCTCTAGTTTTCGTGTGTGTGTGTCGATGGATCACCTGTAAATGCACTTTTGATGGAATGGTCAAATGTGATGAAAATCAGTGACATTTGAAATCATTTTCCTGCAAGAAGACGACGTCATGGGTCACATCAGGGGATCCCAGTTTCCTTCGCATAAACTCTTGAGCGGAAAAGTCAGTTTGGACTTTGAAGTGAGTTTTGATTTAGGAAAGGTGACCGCCACCACCTCCCAACCTCCTCCTTTCTGCATGGTGCCTACTCTGGTTGTAGCCTATTATAGTTGTCTAGAGAATGAATGGCTGGACAGAGGAGGTGAGATCGCCGCTCTTTCAGGAAAACTCTCATTCGTCGTCTCAAGTCTGTCACCAGTTGGTTCTCCCTGATTGAGCCGAGTTGAGTTAGCTCTACAGGACGTGGTCGTGTCATCTGTTCACAGTGGGACTGACAAGAAGTAGAGGTTTTGTTATGTTCAGTAATTATTGTGCTTTTGAAAAAAAAACAAAAAAAATCCAGGTACTCTAATCCAGGTGAAATAATTGTAATTTGTAGCAGTTGTTACAGGGTGGCCACTTCAGATGTACTCAGCATATAAATGTCACGTCACTTTGTTCTATTTTTAACCGCACTTAATGCAATACGAGTTGCATAAGCATATTTAACAGTGTAAATAGTACAACAGTCTTCTCATTGCCATTCTGGGTGCAAATTGTGTTTATGCATAGGATCGCACTTCAATAGACTTCAAAGTTCATGTACACAACACTATACTTAAACACCAACATTCATTGCTGATCAATGAATTATTATCAACACACCTCTGGGAATTTAACTTGTGATGTAAAGTATACTAACAATTTCAAACGGGTTTATTTTCTGTTTGAGGAAACACCTTGATATTCTGAGTTAACTCATCGTTCTTTTTCACTAGGCCCTCGTCACACGCATTTTAGCTTTTGTCGCGAGGCCACCTGCAAACATGCATCGAGTTGTGAGGGCGTTCCCAGTTGAAACTGGAACTGGAGCAACTTTGCAGCTTTCAGTTTAAATGGTAATATTGCTGAAAAGTTTTTTGGCTTTTTCTTTGGTTAAATTGAAGATAATGTGACAAGAGTCTTGTAAAAGTCAGAATGTCAAGGTGGATTTTGACCTGTCTGAGATATTCTCTAAAACATTGTGCAATAGTGCTGTTTTCGTTGTAACTTTTGAATGTGAACTATCATGTGAAATATCTGCTAACACTTAGGGTATCATCATATCTTATCTAATGCATTGTTGTGATTTTTCAATTTCTTTCCAGCAGGACCCACTTGACATTTTTGGTCAAGTTCTGACCACATTCATCAGCTCACTTTGAAAACCCGTCCAAAAATAATACACATCTGGTCATGTAACAGACAATATTTCCTACTGTGCCAAATAATGAAGCAATATTTTCATTTACGATCAGCATTTGCATTCAATTCAACAAAGCTGTAGCCTACATCCAACCATGCATGAAGTTATTTAGCACTTGATGTGAATGTGCCTCAAGAATACAGTGTATTGTGTGAATGCTGTTTGAAATAAAAGCAATTCAGCAGTAACAGCCTGACCACTTGTTTATCTTTGTTCGAATATGAGAATGGGGAGGGAAGAAAGATGTCTCACTCTGCCCTGATTTCTCTGCACCACAAAAGTCACCCTGAAGAATCACATGCCATATATTACTATTGTTGTCTCTGTCTTGTGAAATGCTGCAAGTTTGTTTAGCTTTACAAAAAGTAACAGTCCAAACCCACCAAGAAATACAGTTGCTCTTGTATAGAGGCTGGGCATGGCAAACATTTTGAGTTGAAACATATCCAGGTCTAATGTGTACAGACCTGGATATATTAGAAAGTGTTGAGTCACCTTAATTTCAAATTTGCAGAAAGTAGAAATAAGGTAAAAACATGTAGCCTATAGGTTGCTCTAAATGACAACTTAAAGGAATGGGATATTGCATTACCTATACTGTCTGTATATACAGTAAAGGTAGTGACTACTGTAGCAATTACTGCTGTAATAGTACATTGAAACATGTTGATAGTAAAATTTTTCTTTTTTTCCACTTTTCTTTCTACAATAATTTAAGAAATTGCAAAAATTACTGCTGGATAATCACCCAGGAAAAGCAGCGACCGCCCAAGAGCTCCAGACCCCCAGGGGGCCCAACGGCTCCTGCTTTACTTCATATTATTTGGGTAAACATAATTCCATCCTCACAAATATTTCAGAAATCTGGATCGCTCTGTTTCAAAATCCCGTTTTAACATCTGAGTTGTTATAGTTTCTATTGAGCTTGGACTGTTAAATCTGAGCTTTGATATCTTGTTGGAACAATGACCCGAACAACTTTCATGTATGTCGAAGTTGTGTTTAGTCAAACTGCTTGACGTTTTTACTTTGATAATACACAGTCATCCTGGCCATACTATTCAACCATAATAGAAATGTAAAGCTGCAGCCGATGATTATTTTCATCATCAATAGATGATTTGTGTTCACAATTGATTGAGGTATTAATGTATAAAATTTTCTAAAATAGTTTTTAAAAAATCGATATAATAGCATAATCAAATTAGTTTTTGTTTGACCAAAGTTGTCAAAAAAACACAAAGATGTTCACTTAACTGTGAGAAAACTGGAAATATTAGTAAAACTAGTGCCATTTGAGAAGCTTGCACCACTTTGTCCTAAACTGCACAAGACATGTAAAACATACAGATAATTTCAATTCAATGGCAAAAAACCCACAAAAAAACCGCATCCCGTGTGAACAACAGACGATCTTTGGTTGACTCCTTCCTCCCCCTTGTCTGAAAAGGAGGTCAGGCCGCTCCTGTCAGCCAATCGGAGGAGAGGGGCGCTAGCGATGGGCGGGGTCACATCGACCAAAAGTCGTCTGGGTATAATAGGATAACCGACGACGTCCGGACACTTGAGTTCACCTGCGCTGACCCGTCGACATGGCCGACACGAGAGAGAAGACCACGGACCAGATGAAGACGTGGCAGCAGAGCCGAGGCTCGCAGGTCTGTGCATGATGAAGGCTTGTGACCTGGGCGGGGGGTGGGAGGGGAGGGGAGAGGTAAACAGCTAACGTCTGTCGCCTGCACCAGGAGCTAGCTCGTCCAGCGTTAGCAGCACCTGCGCACGGTCGTTTGCTAACGGGCTCGTCGAGGGGAAATCCGAACGAGACCGCCGCCTGTCATTCAGTCCATGTGAACGGAACACGGACATGAAAAATGCCCTGAAGATATGTGATCCAGTGGCATGCTAAGAAGGAGCTCGTTGACCATTAGCATAGCTGTTGTCTGAACTTCGACCCCGTTTGTTGCACAACCAGAGCCCAGCTGAGAACCACCGCGCGATACAACAGAGTATTTCCTATTGTGTCATGTGCAGAGCATGAAAAATGATTCAAACCCGCGAAACTATACGATAGGCAAGAGGGAACCTTATTTTCGGCCAGTTCATTCGACCCCTGCTCGTTAACGTGCTGACTGCACCTGTCATATTTCAGTGTGCATGTTTGTTTGATGGTGTCACGTGCAGGGAAAGTTGGTTTTTTTTTTTTTTGCATTCACTTGCTTCAATACCATCATCTTTAAAAAAGACAGTCTGTCAACTCTTCTTCTATGCAAACCAACCGTGTTTAGCACTGCATGTGGAGGAAGGGATTTGTTTTACACCAGTCCACTGACGTAAAACGAGTTGGCAGCAGGTTGGATTGTTTGATTTCAAATGTAATATTTTTCGGAAGGTTTCACCTTTGGCTCTCTGACCTCATTGTTATTATTCATTTGAGACAATGAATAAGAAAACAATCACCAGAAGTATCGATAATAAAAACAGCTATTGGCAGCAGTCACACTTGAGACTTTTGTTGGGTCTGCAGCCCGACTTGTACTGTAGATCGTGATACGTGCACACACGTGAAGCTCCTTGTGAGGGTCCTCATATGTGCCTCTTGGGATTGTTTGGTTCAAATGCTGTTGATGTTCACATTGTTTCCACCAGAGGCCGGACACGCTGACAACGGGAGCTGGCCACCCCGTTGGAGACAAGCTGAACCTGCAGACCGCCGGCCCCAGGGGCCCGCTGCTGGTCCAAGATGTGGTCTTCACCGACGAGATGGCCCACTTCGACAGGGAGCGGATCCCAGAGAGGGTGGTGCACGCCAAGGGCGCAGGCGAGTGGTGACCAGTTCCCTTAAATACACAGCGTGATGAGACTAACCGTGTCAAAGTGCGAACACACAATGCCTGAGTTTTGTACTAAAACTGACACAGAATCAATGTTTGTCTTTTTTCAATATCTTACTTATAGAAAAAGGCGTAGTAAACATGTGGCCTATTTTTAATCTATCTATCTACTGTATCTATCTATTTAAGCAAACTTTGCCTAAAAATACACTCTGAAAATTGTCAACATTTTTAAATGAGTCCAGAACAACATCATTGTGAAATAAGTTAACAATAATAATAATAATAATACATTATATTTTTATAGCGCTTTTCACAAACTCAAAGCACTTGACTGCGAATCTGACCAGTCACGAATGCCAACTTTCAGTACTTGTTTCACTAGTTTTTGATACTTTTGGTTGGTACCAAAAAAGCATTCAGTGTCAGTACCGAGCCCTAGTTGCTTGTAATCTGAAAATATTCCTCATTTAAGATATAGTGTCTCTGCTTTCAGCTTCTTAAATATGAATATTTTCTTGTTTCTTTGCTACTCTGTGACAGTGAAATGAGTATATTTGGTGTGTGGACAAAACAATACATCATCTTGGTGGTTTGGGGAAACACAATCGACATTTTTCACCATTTTATGACATTTTATGAACCAAACAACTAATCAATTAATTGAGAAAATAATCAACAGATTAATCGTTTATGAAAATAATCGTTAGTTGCAGCCCTAGTGTAGAGACTGCTAGACATTTTTTTTTCTGTTTTGGCAGTGGTTGCACATGTTTGTTTTTAATACTTGCAAGTATTCCACACTAAGAACTCCTGCTTGCACAGTAAATGTTCCACATGCTGCAGTGATGATTATCCGTTCAATATTCAGTTACTCAAACTTGAAGACTTGTAAGACTCATTAGACTGAACAAAGGTTTATTTGGAAGTGCTCTGTAGAGGACTTGCCTCCAGTAAGTCTGTTTAGCTCTGACAATCTGCACCAGATTGTCAAATTTCATAAATCTCATTGCCAAAAATGTAGACCAGATCCTCACCAAAATTCAACTGGTTCCTCTCTGAGTCATCTATCCCTCCACCAAGTCTGGTGCAAATGGACATAGTGCCTTTCTAGTTAACCTGCTGACAAATAAACCAACAAACAGATGTGGATGAGAAAATACAGTCATTTACTTGGCCGAGGTAAAAACAGAGGCCTGATACAAAAATAATGTTAGAAAACTCTAACATATGTTGATACCGCTTATAAGAAATTACATTGAACATGCCAAAGTCAACAGAACTAACTGACCAAAAAGAAGGAAAAAAGCAAATTCTTGTTTGTGGATTAGCTCCAGTCAAACACTAATCTTTGCAAGCTTTTTAGCTCAAGGTCACAGACACAGGGTAGATATGAAACCGATTATTTCAGTTGGCCTAATCTGCAGGGACCAGCGTTCTCTCAGTGCTTGGTGATGCCAGTAACACCCAGCTTGCCTGAGACGTCGGCCGCAAATATTTGGATCAGTCATGTCTAAGCTGAAGTAAACAACGACACGTCTTGTTGTTTTTCCTCCATGTTGCAGGGGCGTTTGGCTACTTTGAGGTGACCCATGACATCACTCGATTCTCCAAGGCCAAGGTGTTTGAGCATGTCGGCAAGACGACGCCTGTCGCCGTTCGCTTCTCCACTGTGGGTAAGAATAACCTGCAAATGTGTTTAAGCACTTTGACTTTTTTTTTTTTTTTTATCATGGGTTACATTTTCCTAGAATTATTTTTACGTTAAGTTTTTTTGTTTTGCTTGCCTGTCACTTTGTGTCCTGACAACAGGGAGATAATAATTAATTAAATTTTTAATGCCAATGGCCATCTGTGTTCATAAAGTGCAGCTCAGAACAGATAACCTTATCACACGTGAACATGCGCTCACACGCACATGAAATGAAACGCTCCTCCTTGCAGCAGTAACCTCTGTCGGGACCACACTAGACAGTCAAGGTTTAGTTTAATGGTGGGAGCACAAATTGTTTTGTGATTATGCACTCTCCCTATTTGTGAGCAAAGATCAGAACTCTGAACCTCTGAACACCTCCCCTTCCTCTTTAACTCTAACTCTTGACTACAATATTTTAATAAATGAGGCTCACAACTGACTTCAAGTCCAAGAGGATTTCTTCAAATGTCCGGTTTGTCTAAAGTCCAGAGTTACTCAATTTAGTTAATGTTGGATCATTTAGTTAATGAAGGAAAAGCTGCATTTAAGAAGTTGGACGTCCTCGCCACCTTTTAATATATTTGCTTAGAAAATGACTTGCTGTAAACAATTATTTGATTATGAAAGTAATTGCCAGTTATTTTATTGTGTTACTGTGGATTTACTGATCCCTGAGGCCCTTATTTACTTTGAATTAACCCTAAAAATGAATGTCTGTTCTCTGACATATTAATTCACTATTATAGAGTAAAATGTCATCTTATATTCCAGCTGGGGAGTCGGGATCAGCTGACACGGTGCGGGACCCCCGAGGCTTTGCCATCAAGTTTTACACTGAGGAGGGAAACTGGGACCTGACTGGAAACAACACCCCCATTTTCTTCATCAGGGATGCCATGCTGGTGAGTGAGCTCAGGGCGTCTACAGCATGAGCCAGAATGGAATTTGAACTCATTCAGTGGTTGAGGGGCACAGTGTTCCAGTATGTCAGTCTCAAACATTTTAATGAATATACAGTAGGAAACGTTTGTAGAAGTAGTTTCATCAGTTTCACAAAATTTCTTCGGTGTGAATCAAACGTCAAATCGTGTCATGCTGACCTGTACCTTGTACCCCACGCAGTTCCCGTCCTTCATTCACTCCCAGAAGCGCAATCCCCAGACACACATGAAAGACCCTGACATGGTGTGGGACTTCTGGAGCCTGCGGCCGGAGAGTCTGCATCAGGTAGCTGCTGCTGCTGAGCCTGAGGCTGTTGTTGAAGTGTACAGAAGAATATTTCAGAAAGGAAGATGAATGAGTTGGTGACATTATCTTGTCTTCGGTCTTCCTGAATCCCCCGCGCAGGTGTCCTTCCTGTTCAGTGATCGAGGTTTGCCTGATGGCTTTCGTCACATGAACGGCTACGGCTCCCACACCTTCAAACTGGTCGCTGCCGATGGAGAGCCAGTCTACTGCAAGTTCCACTTAAAGGTCAGTTTGTGCTCATGTTACCTTAATATGTATATATTTATATCCCAATCCTACCTCCTGTGATATTTCATGTCATTATTTTTTTCAGACCGATCAAGGAATAAAGAATATGTCGGTGGAGGAGGCAGACCGCCTGGCATCCACCAACCCAGATTATGCTATTGGAGACCTTTTCAATGCCATTGCCAATGGCAACTGCCCATCCTGGACCTTTTACATCCAGGTCATGACCTTTGAGCAGGCTGAGAAGTTCCAGTTCAACCCCTTCGACCTTACCAAGGTACAGTTTCCATCCACAGCTGAGCAATCTCAGTTAAAAAAAGACCTGCAGTTGTAAAAATGAACCCTATACAAAGACATCATAACTTGTCACAGCCTACGTCAATGTTTTTGAACCTGTTGGCTAGTGTTGCTGTGGTAGACGATGTGACGAGTGTCGTTTTGTGTTGAAAGTTTTTGTGCATAAAAAATACTTGTATTCTCCTTCAGGTGTGGTCCCATCAGGAATACCCCTTGATCCCCGTGGGTAAAATGGTTCTCAACAGGAACCCCGTTAACTACTTTGCAGAGGTGGAGCAGTTGGCCTTTGACCCCAGTAACATGCCTCCGGGCATCGAGGCGAGCCCCGACAAGATGCTGCAGGTATCACCACCACAGATGTTCTCTTGACCCTTTCTCACACTGGTCTGAAAAAAAAGTAAATAATTAATTAAAGGTTTACTAAAAAAAACACTGTTTGCCGCCATTGTTGTACCTTAATGTGTGTTCATCGCATAAAGGATGTGGATGTTAAAACACTGATCCCAAAGAGTTTTGTAGTTTACAGTGCTGTTGTAATATAATGTTTCGTTTGTTCAAAATTAAAAGTCTAAGTTGTTTTTTTAGCTAAAATCTTAAATTTATGAACACTTTTAGTTCTCCAACCTTTTTCTCCGTCCAGGGGCGTCTCTTCTCCTACCCAGACACACATCGACACCGGCTGGGAGCAAACTACCTCCAGATCCCAGTCAACTGCCCCTTCAGGGCCCGTGTGGCCAACTACCAGCGTGATGGTCCGATGTGTATGTTTGACAACCAGGGTAAGGCAGCAGTCCAACATGTGTGCAGACAATGATAAGGACGGATGTGTGTTATATGTGTGTCATTATTGCAGTTTTTGTAAATATGACATTGGCTCTGGATTTAGTTAAACAATATCCTGGTGTAAACTCTGAATTAGTGTTCATTTTGTCACCTGTTTCTCCCTTATTTTGAGTGCATTTATGATGTTCACCTAGGTGTGGTAGGAAGGTGCTGAATTTATTCTGTATTTTTCTAGTCCTTCTATATTGTGTTATATTATAAGTCTATAGGTTGCAAAAACAACAACATTTAAATATATATGTGTATGTATATATATGTATGTATGTGTGTGTGTGTGTGTATATATATATATATATATATATATATATATATATATATAAAAAAGACAATGTTTGAAACCTTGTTGCACACAGAAAGCTAAGTACTAGACGGCAAACGACTGCCAGTATATTATTCAAGGCAAAAATAACTTTTGCCATTTTATGCTTCATACCCAGTAGATATCACTAGTGGACCATGTTAAGCTGTCACAGATCCATTCCTTAAATTAGAGAGAGAGATACTGAAAAACTGTAAATGTTTAACTAAAACCTTTCATCTGAAAACTTTTCACCTGCTAGAAAACATTTACAGCGGGCCATATTTTAAAGCCATGACAACTTTTGTCTCTGACGCGACTTTTTCATTGTTTTCACTGTTCAGATAAACTCACTATATATGACAATGGTTTTTTTGTCTGTGTCTCAGTTACTTCAGTATTTTTGCAGAATTCAACCCTTTTTTTTCTTCCTATCTGACTCACTGGTGATTGGTCTGTCTGGCCTCTAGGTGGCGCTCCAAACTACTATCCCAACAGCTTCAGTGCCCCAGAAACCCAGCCTCACTTTGTGGAGTCCAAGTTCCAGGTGTCTGCGGATGTGCACCGGTACAACAGTGCGGACGAAGATAATGTTACACAGGTAAATATACCACCACACTTGTACGGGCATGTTTTCTACGGCAAAACCATTTGCGCCCACAAGAGCTAAATAAGTGTGTGTTCTTACAAATGCTAATTCACACACTTCCCAGTTGTACAGAACGTTATTCTGGGAAATAATGAAGATCCATTTACTATGAAGCTCATTAAAACTGTCAACTCTTCTCTAACTATACAGTTGGTTTATAATTATATGGCTATACAATTGAAAACCCATATTTTCAGCATTATGAAGTTTGAGTTTGTATGATTGATTCCTACAAGCCTGGTATTTAATAATAAAAAAAAGAATTATCAAGAAACTAACTATCCAAACCTAACACAATGATCAAGTCTCATCTATAACTGTCTGAACTTAATATCTTATAATAATGTTAATTATATCTGGCTTCTCAGCCCATTTGGCCTTTGCTGCAACCACTAGCTTATTATTCTGTTGCTGTGGAAGCATGTAGGTGCATGTCAGTGTTGGTATTGATTTCAAGGCTGCACCAATCAATTAATATCACCAATATTTGTGTCACTCTTATTATAGTCTTTATTTATAGAGAACTTCCAGATAACAAGGGGCAGCAGTTATTGGTGTAAAAGCTGTTAAAGCCACTGTTTGATTCCTGTCTGTAACTAAAAGAGAGTCAATAGAAAAAAACATGGCTCTGGATTATTGCTAGTGTTGCTCCATTTTGCCTGATGTGTAAATAGGCAGCTGCCAAACTGTTTTGTGAAATGTCAGTGTTGTGTTTAAAGATAGTTCTGGTGCCCCAAGAGGGCAATAAATGCATTACATTCACAACATAACTGTTCACTTGCTGTCTAATACATTCCACACATTGGCTGTCTCCATGGTTATAATTATAGTTTTATTTGTGAGTGGCCATAATGTTTTCAGTCGTCGATGTGTACAGTATGTTGTCAGGGAGCAAATAGTAATGTTCGTTTTTTAAACTACCATGTCTGTATGACGTGCACTTTGTGTGTTCCTCTTTCGTCTGTTTCTCAGCCCATCTTTGTGTTTGGTTGCAGGTCCGTGCCTTCTACACCCAGGTGCTGAACGAGGGGGAGCGTCAGAGACTTTGCCAGAACATGGCGGGGGCCCTGAACGGAGCCCAGATCTTCATCCAGAAACGTATGGTGAGTTCAGTTCACCTTGTAGTGACCACACAGTGAAACCCCCAGTCCATCTCACCTTGCTGACAAGGAGTTATTAATCTGGTGAGTGCACTCAACAGCAACAAAAGTCACCACGGGAAAGTGATATGTGAGGTCCAGGATAGATGTTTGCTATTCTCAGTAATATGACCCAGCACAAATACAGTGATTAAATAAAACTGGGTCAAGAATTGATCCCTCTGTAAGTTTTTTTTAATGTGACAGCAGAAACACTTTAAGCTGATTCTTTAAATATGGTCAAGATTTTTTGGATTAGCTTTGTGCTTGTTCATCATAGTGTAGAAATTTTAAAACTCAAACACAAATGACTATTAAAGTTCATTTTTTTCCATTTAGACATGACTTATTATTCGATCTGTCCACAGTTCAGAGCAACACAAAGCTCTGTGGCTTCTTGTGTAAGTGGGCAAAGCTTTCTTTTTCGTTGTGGACTGTGGTCAGGTTAGTTAGTCTTACTTTGCTCAGGTGGATCCACACAATGTTAGAAAGTTTGTCAACGTATGAACGAGACTTAAACTTGTCAAGCCCCTCAAAAGGTAATTTCTCTTTAATATACAACTAACTAAGGAAGCAGTCAAGTTAATAGATTGATGCGTATTAATTAAGCTTTGAACAGTGACCATTTAATCAACATGTGAAATGTGTGACAACAGCGATTAGAGCACAGAGGAAAAATAAATCTATCAGGATAAATCTGGTTCTAATTTTGGCAAATGATAGTGTTGACGCCGACGTGTTTTCTGGGCTTTCTCTTTCATTGTGCGTTTCTTCCTGCAGGTGGAGAACTTGAAGGCCATCCATCCTGACTATGGAAACAGGGTTCAGGCTCTTCTCAACAAGTACAGCGCAGACGCTCAGGAGGTGAACACAGTCCCAGTTTCCATCCACTGTTGACTTGTACTCAGTCTCTGCTTGTCCATCCACCACTGTGTTCGAATGCGACTCTTGACAAATATTCGTGGTCCCCAGAGAATGAATCCTATTTACAATGTTGATTTCCCGACACGTTCTCTAGTGAGACAAAGTGAAAAGTCTTTCTTTTGTTAACATTTTGGTAAGATTTGGCAAAGAAATACATGTTCTCGTCAAAGGAGGAGTTAGTGAAAATGCTGGACATTCCTATCGGCATCAGCTTTACTGTGTGTAGTGCTGCTGAGTAAATGCAAATGCTGCAAGTATTAGATTACCTGCTAAATGTTGGCATGCTGCTATTAGCATTTAGCTCAAAGCACCAAAGTGCATGTAAACTCCTCAGAAACCTGACCTACTCTAGTTCTTCTAAATTATGTAATTTTGCATGCATTGGATCCAAAAAAATAACATACAGGTTTAATTCGCTTCCAATATTTGAACATGAAACATTCTCTTGAATAATTGGAAGCGTGGACAAAGGTGAAGTTATCAAAAGTGGAGCCATCCACGACTTCATTGAACTACAGATCATTTCAGATATAGAATCAGATTTAATCTCACGTTGAGAATAAAATAGATTCAGAAATGAAAGAAGCTGTTTAGCTAATCAATGATCGACAGCACGGACAGTATTTCTTCATCAAACCAGTTAATCATTGTCATGCTGTGCATATTCTGCACATTAAATTGACTATAATTCTATCTTCTCTGTCTTCCTCAGACCTCCACTGTGCACGTTTACAGTCGTCCAGGAGCCTCGGCCGTCGCTGCGTCCTCCAAGATGTGATGCCTTAACATTTCTCTCGGGATCAGGGGAGGAGCTCAGGCTCCCCTCTCTGACAAATGCACTTGTGTGATTACCAACTGCTACTACCAGTAACAAGATGATATATTACTCTACACTATTCAAAAACAAACCTTTTATTGTTGGGTTTAGTGTGTTTTTAATGCATCAAAACAATAGATTTTCTTCATAATTCTCAAAGCTTCCAATATTCAAGAGGGTCAGGATTGTTAAAACATCGACCACCATGGTGTCTAATTTTGACCAGTGACTGTTTGTTGATTCTTTTAGCATTTTGACTGGATGGCATTACATGAATTATTCTCAACCGCCGTGAGGTAAAATGAGCGATGCTTGTCCAATAATTCCTCAGGTTGTGTGAAAACTACGATGTCGCAATTATCCAAAATTCAGCTACAACATTCAAATAACATCTGTTCGAAACAAAACAATTGTCATGTCATGTTCCTGAACCCTGCTTAAATTTTGAATCTTGGTTTTAAAGATTTTTTGATTTTTACTAGATTTGCTGTTCAGGATTTGCTTGCGTTTTTGTTTTCAGTGCAGTTAAAGATGAGTTTAAGATAGTTTTCATCGTTTTATAGATGAAAAGAACCACTATCAACTACTTACTAAATCCTGATTAGTAAAAAAACTTCATAGTTGTTGTCTTGTGGTTGTCTGCTTGTCTCATCATATATGCAATTCATCAAGGGCGCTTTTCAAGTTGCCATATTTTCTTGCAACCAATACTCTCTTGTGCCTTTTTGTTTTGTTCAAAAACTGAAAAAACAAGTGACATTTTAATAAGGAATAATCTGTTTTTGAATTACTCTGTATTACACTTGTTTAGATGTAGAAAGAGACCAAATGTTTGAAGATGTTAGTAAATGATTACAGATATGATAAAATTTGAGATGAGTCTGATTATTTCCAGGTCATCAAAGTTTAAGTGCAACTTTTTCATGTTGGTCATTGATTCTGTCAAGTGATAACTAACAAAGCTCCCCAAAATATCAATTCAAATCAAATGTATCATTGTCCATATGAATTATCAGTGTAACCTGCCACTGTTGTATATTTGTAAACTCTCAAATGATCGCGATCTGAATGTAACAGATTTATTTTCTTTTTATTAATGTATTAGTTGTGAACCTCATTCAGCTGAGATGTACAGTATCCTTGTTCTCATCAGAGTTCATCAGCAGCTTTGTATCCAGCTGTGCTTTTAAAGCAGGTTTGCATCTGAATGGATCATTTGACATAGTATGTGAAGTCAGATTGAATTTTAGTTTAGCAGCAGTTTGATCAAATTTTCTGATTTCAAATATTGTAAGAGGTGCCTGCTGCCGTGGCTTCAGGTGATGGCCTGACTTCGTTCTTCGCTTTACACTGACATGATTTGAGCAGGAACAGACACTATAGCGGTGTTACAAAAGCCTTCAATGGAACCCGTCCATGTTT
The DNA here is from genome assembly GCF_022379125.1 of Scophthalmus maximus. Classification (NCBI taxonomy): domain Eukaryota; kingdom Metazoa; phylum Chordata; class Actinopteri; order Pleuronectiformes; family Scophthalmidae; genus Scophthalmus; species Scophthalmus maximus. The sequence goes on along the minus strand of NC_061521.1, from coordinate 7,914,070 downwards.
TTTAACCGTTGTCTTGCCATCATTAATAACTTTGTTATTAAATACAGATTTCCTCTGCAAAAGGTTTTGAGAGGCCTGTTTCACTTTTCAGTCATTGAAAGTTTTACTTCTCTGTTTTGTAACTGTGCTGGAGTGTGGTTGTATTTATTTTTTCCAAATTCTCCACAATTGCAGAGCTATGTTTTACTGCGGTCAAACTGCCGCCCAGAAGTTCATGGATTTGATGACGGTCTGTTCGAGGTGTTATGGTACAGCTACCTGGAGTGACCAAAAAAGACAAAGACGAGCATTGATAGTTTCCTGTCAAAAGAACATACTGTCAGTATTTTAAATTAGTATCAGTGTGACAGGAAGCCAGGCAGAGTCACACTGCATAATAGTTGGTATACGTTTTGTTTATTAATTTAGTTCCTGGTGAGCCAGGGCCGGCCCGAGACATAGCGAACTAAACGGCTGCTTTAGGGCCCCTGTGGCCTCCTGGGGCCCCCCAACAGTACTTGAAACGTCCCACAAGAAAGCTTGATTTTTTTCTTTATATACATGTCATATTATGCCAATGGCAATCATACAAAAATGCAAATCTTATGTTAAGGAGCTGGGGAGCTAACTCTGGTTTGATCGCTTCCCGCCTCCTCTGTCAGAGGTCACGTTCATGCTCGCGCAACGTAACGATAGGCACGACACAACCACAGTCAGTCAGTCAGTCGGCGGTATTTGTAGTTGATTGTCGTTCTGCACTTGTTGCAATTGTTGAAACCAAAAGCAATTCAAATGGTTTACATGTTGACAAAAATTGCTTTTTTAACTCCTTTTTTTATTTTATTTTCAACACAAGTTCAGTATGCCACTCAGTGCTGTATCACTGAATATTAAAGTGCAAATGAACACTAGACCACTATTGTGAGTCAGCTAGTTTTAAAGGTTGAAACCATAGAAGCATAAAGGCTGACATTATTATAATGTAAGCAACAAAGCTACAAGTTATAAAATTGATAATGGGTTAGTTGGATATTTGAGCACTCTGGGAAACTGTCGTCCAAAATTTTGGAGAAGTTGCCTCCAAACGAACCGCGCTGACTGGTAGAAACTCTGAACAGATGCAGGAGTGGACACGATACAGCAGACTTTATGTTTACTGGTCATTAATGCAGTTCATCTATGAGTTTTTCCCTGTTTGTCAGCCCCAAAGACAAAAGACACAAATGCATTATTTGTATTTCTTTTTTATTTGTATAATAAATAAACCTGTAATGCTTCAGGACCACATTTCACAACCACACACAGGGTATGATAAACCATAATTTTGGATATTTGAAATTCGTTGCGGAGAAAATGAGGAGTGTGAAAACTGTTTTGCTTTCTGTTTTTACATTTGAAGTTAACTCTTTCCTAACTCTTTACATTCTTCATAATGGCTGCGCTGCCATGACTGGAAATCTCAGGTCCAAATGTTTTAACAATTCAACAATTCAATGTTTCGCTGGGCCGTACTCCTTTGGTAAAAAAAAAACAGCAACACAACAGTAAAGAAACAATTAACAAAAACACTTTGTTAGAAATGATAAAATAATGTGCAGCCACTGGACACACGTGGGCTGATGACAAAGATGCAACATGACCTCAGACCTGAAATCAGAATGTAATAAAAGGCATGAGAAGCGTCACCTGACACTCAACCTCAACATCTATGACATTATCATAAAAGCATCTGAAGGTATTGTAACTGATTCTCAAAAATGTAAAACACTATCTTTACATGATGTCAAAGGGAAATTGTATTTAAGTTGCAAAAGTTTATTTAACAATTGTGAATGACGACTAAAATGAAGAATGAAGCTATTTAGTCGTTACTGTGAGCATGAAAACAAATGAGTGTATTTCCTGAAATTGTGAAACTATTCTTTAAAAAAAAACAACCTCAGGTTGCCCTGTATGAACTGTGTAGTTGGTAGAGCTGAAATATTTAGGCGTTTGACAAAAAAATAATAGGCAGCTGTTTTGATGGTCAATTAGTTATAAAGGTCTTGTTTCAGCGTTTTGAATGTGAATGGGTTTTTTTCTCCACAATTTAGTCATAATCATTTAGCATCAATGGATTTGTCAGAATCTGGTGACTTTTGTTAAGTATGTTTGTCCGAGTCATTTGTTAAAGAAAACAGCTTGTTAAAGTAACATAACCATCACACCCACAAACACACACACTCATACACACTCACACACACACCATACCTTATAGTATTACTGTATTACATGTCGCAATACATACAATGACATTTATACATTTTCAGTTTTTATGAATGCCCCCACTTACTGTAATGAACATCACACTATGACAACTACTTGTACGCAAATGCTAAACTGCAGAATTTGACATGGACATCCTTCTTTTTTTTAAATCAGGAGAGGTGAGTCATTGATGATCAACATTTATTGTGCCTATACGGATCCGGTTGCAGGCAATTGTCGTCTCCGTCGAGCCTCAGTCGCGCTACATTTGATTTCCAACTCAAATATGGGAGGAGTACTGATGAAGCAGATCTTACAGTGTTTTTGTGGTGACCTGCTCTTAGGGATTTAAACCTACAGTATCCATTACCTACAGTATCTCCATCTTCAGATAGTCTGAGAGCTGGCACCTGACAAGCTAAAAGTGAAAACTGGTGTGACAGATATGTGCGTCCACTCGTTAGAGAATAATAAAAACCTTCTTAGCCACCATAGTTTTAATGATAGTTTTAACATTTTTTTAAACTCAACTTGCTTATTGCTTTCACAGCGTTGTGCCACATCTCATGACTTTCCTCAGCAGATGGAGTTTGCGCAGATGTCATTACGACCACTCACACTCACGTCATTACAATTGAGCACATTGTGGGATGTGAACCGCCTCCTTCATCTCTCTCAGGTCAGCCGGGGGGGGTTGTACCTGTTCCCAGTCGATGCTGTGCCTAGTTCTGGTTTGATGTTCTCAGACAGCTCATGTCGTCTTGTTTCCAGCTCATATCTCTGATCTGCTGCCACATAATTAACTGTCCATACTTATCATGTCTACTTACTGTCCCCAAAAGTCCAGACTAATCATAAAAGGGGGCAGCACAGCTCGTCTAGTCTAGTGCAGCACATGTCACCAACAAGGCTGAGTCCTCGCTGCCTTCCCCTCTCTGTCCCCTGACGTTTTTAGTCTCTCTTAAATGTGTCGAATAAAGCGGACATGAAAAAAGTATTATAATTACAATTATAATTATTGGCAGCATTTAGCTTTTATGCACCAAATATTGCCGCCACATTGCCAGAAAACGAACTCAAACTTATTTTCAAGGCCTAAAACATTTCTATTTTCCATAGCTTTTTTTATCAAATAACCTTTTGGAATATTCATTCATATCTTGCACTGCAAAGTAATTCCTGTCTTACTCGGTTTTAGCTCACTATTGTAATATTTTTTCTCTTTGCCTTGTGTTTAGTGTATATCTTGTCTTAATGGCTTTTTCTTGTTGTTGAAAGGTGCTACACAGATAAACTTGCCTGCATCCTCTCAGTGAGTCCATCCCCCGAGGAAGGTCATGAGATGCAGCTGAAAGCTTAGAAAACATAAAGTAAGTGAACCTCCTGCTGAGAATATTTTTTATCTCAAACTGAATGAACTATGAGGCAGGCTCCTGTAATATTTGTGCTGTATATTTGTTTTGAGTAAATTCGGACACTTTTTATTCCTCAGATGTATTTTGGATGGGAGTTACTTTTCATCTTAATTAAATCTTACGTTTAAAACATGCTCACTCATCTATGTTTATCATTCTCATAGAAACTAAATCCATTCGGGTCCTCAAGGAAGAAAAAATGTGTTGCAAAATAAGTATTTTTGGATGATGAAATGTTAAAAAACTTTAGACGGGGGTGAGGGATTTCATCAGGTCGAACATCAGTCACGTCTGATTGTCATGAGTATCGCGTACAGCTGTGGCATTCAGTGTTTCTAGGAGTAATTTCTTAAAGTGGGGGGGGCACTAACCCGGAGTTAAACATTCTGGAAACATCCTCATTTCTTACAGGAGAACGGAGGAGATGCTACACACGTGATGAGTCATGGACGATGTGTGAGAGGCGGGTGGAGCGGTGGAGGGCGAAGCTTCGAGCGCAGACACGGGTCACTGCGTCAGCGCCAGGAGGATGTCTTTCACCAGCATGGTGCCGATCACCATTTTCTCGCAGTTGACCGTGAGCTGGGCGGCCCCTTCCTCTTTGGTCACCACGCTGACCAGCACTAGGCTGCCGCTGGTCACCGTCCTGCCGGCGAACCTGTGGACAGGATGGTCAGGAGGAGGAGGAGGAGGAGGAAGACTGAGGTCAAAGCAGCAAAGATCAGAAGTGAAGGCGAAGCAACAGAACAAAGGTGGGACACACGTTTCAATGAGACAGTTTTAACATTCAAATAAGAAGCACAACACGAACAACAGTCTGATCAATAATTATCTAACTCTGAGTGATTATTATCACTGAGGTCATTTATAAACATCTACAAAATTAGCACCAGACCTTCATGTGACTCTGTCTGTTGTAATCCTGGACTCAAAATGATTAAAATATTCTGTATTTATTGATAAAGTATTTAAATTGTGTTTTGGGGTTAAAATCAGCACAAAATGTATTTGATGAATCTAAGTAAAGATGAGAATTTAGAACCTGCTTCAACACAGATTCATTTTGACATTGAAGGAATCAAAATTATTATTTTAATACCAATGAGAAGTGTCCACGAGAACTGTAAATCAAAATATCTCAAAACAAAATTCAGTATGAACATTAATACTTAACTTTCGCTTAGTTCTAATAAACCTAATTACCTAATAACTAAAATAAACCTAAACTAATTGTGCACTATCGTTTAAAACCGTAGATGTCAGTATGAAATGTGATGTTTTGTGTTTCTATGCGTGTAACCATTGCAGTGACTACATTTTCTTTAAGTCCAAAAAGGCCAAAGCTGAGAAGGTCACATAATACCGACGATATGATGAGGCCGCCACACTAAAAGGTTATTCACAAAATTACAAAAACACACATACTGCCACGACAGGAACAAGAAATTGTGTCTCAGAACATGTTTAGTTTAGGGTTTTCTCGACTAGACTAGATTTTAAATTTAGGGGAAGCAAAAGTTAAAAGCTGAAATCTTCTCTAACTGTGTAATTTTCAATGTTTGCACTAGACATTAATCTGACGTGAAACTTCTGTAAGCAGTTTTCTTAAGCAAAACTGTGATAAATCGTGACCCCAGTCCACGTCCAACACCAAGTGTTGTTAGTGTCGCTGCCGACGCTTCTTCTCATCCCCTCACCTGCACTCTTTATCTGAACCACAGGGGACTCTGCTGAGGTTGGCGGCGGTGGTCACCCGCTGGACGATGGTGTGTTCGTTCCGGCACTTTGCGTCCAGAGTCAGCCGCTCTGTGATTTCATTCATACCCATCAGCTGACCTGTAGGGGCGCGAGCAGAGCGACGGTCACACGGGAGTTATCAGCTGCTCCTTTTCTCTCTCGCAGCAGCCAACAAAATTAAAATAAATAAAGCAGTTATCATTAATACAACAAAACAAAACAGGGTTCTGCTTGTATAGATGTGAGATATGAAATTAAATCTGTTTTTTTTCAGGATGTCTACCAGCTCCAATCATATAGAGTATTATACTCAGATAGTGTATATATTGTGATTGGTGATTTCTGCATCACCGCAAGCATCTACAGTAGTCTGAAGGTTTGATGTGATATGTTGTCATCATAGTAGTAGTTAAAAAATGCTGTTTAGATTTAAACTGGAATGCTTCCCAAGTTCTTATGAGATGGAGACAATTTGCACCGAAGCATTTTTCTCTGCAAGAAACTACTGAAACACTTGCACATGAAAGGGACGTCCTTGGCTTAACGTGGTTAAAACATTTTTTCACATGTCTTCGTAACGTGTAACTTTACAAGAGAAATACAGATACAAATGCATTGTGACATTGCAACAATTCCGATTCAGCAGTTCATTTCAGCAGTTCGAAAGCTCAGATAACAGAAAGATGAACGATGGCGCATATGATATGAAGTGCTGCTCTGAGACAGATTTTTTTGTATTTTTTTTTTTGGTTCACATGATGCCCAAAGAAGAGTGAGTCAGGATCAGTGGATGAGCATATCCAGTCATTCCCGGTGAAGCAGAGAGTGAGCGGCCTCTTAATAGGATGCAGGTTAGCAGCACAGGTGAGTCTGTCCGCAGCTACAGACCTGGAGATGCAGTTAAGTGTTGACTACCACGGCAGGAAGAGGGGAGGAGGGCGAGACAGCAGGGAGGCATTAGAGGAGGGAGGGTGAGGGGTCTGTGTGAGGTCGGCTTAAAGGCAAGGTGGGCACAACAGAAGGCTGGGAGCGACAAATCTATCAAAGCCAACTTACCTAGAGTCTGTAATAGCTTCTCTATCGGGGACAGAGCGAGCGAAGAGGGAGGAACCGTGGACATGACACATGTTTAAAGAGTCACTATGGGTTTGTCGGTGTCAGTCAGGATGGAAAATGAACACCTGACACGAGGGACATGCTGGTATCTACTGTCTGAAGACCAAACACTCTCATTACAGGCGATGCAATACCACTTTTAAGTTTGTCCATCAAAAGGAGAAAATCTTATGGTGAACGCCGATGTAACCTCAGAATAACTATGCGTTTAAGGCGATTGCTGAATTTAGTCGCTGGACAAAATCCCAGATGAACCAATGGCTCATTGATGATAATAATTGTTGCTACAAAGAATTAAGGATTACAATCACTGAATGAAACTGTATGGAGAAACTGATCTTAGTTATCAATACGAATTGATCAAGAAATACAATACTGGTATAAAAGAGGGCAACATATATAGATTGCGCCAGTAAGAAATAACACATGACATTGTGCATGGCAAGCTATACTCTTTGTGCCCAAAATAATATCAATAAAAAAACAAAGTTTGTTAGAGAGAAGTAGTAAAATAGCAAATATGAGAAATCGGCAAAAGAAAAGAAGCCAACTCCCCTGTCCCATTTTCATAGACTCGTATTAATGTGATGCGAGTAAAATAATATCGGCCTTATATTCCATATTGCTCAATAGAATCTTTCATCATTTCCTTCTGTCACGTACCTTGCTCCTTTTTAAACTCATTCTCTGTGAGGAAGACGGGCCTCATCAGCTCCCCGACCGGCGGCTGGATGGAGACGAAGAATTTCTTGGTGTGAGTGCTGAAAAAAAAAAGGAACATATTTAGAGACTCTGATCTCATGTGATGTAAACTTCACTACTGTGTCATTTGTTTGTACATCGCTGTGCACGGAGCACAAAAACCCTGTCACGATCTCATCTCACACTTTTTGAGGGTCGTTTAAAAAAACCTCGGAGGTCTGAGGGAGGATGACCCTCCCTCTTAAAGTCTAACTCACCACAGCTGGAAGTTTGCCGCTTGTGTTGAGTCACAGAAGTCGATGCCCATCACAGCCGTGGCCGCCTCACCTGCCGGCAGCAGCTCTGTCAACATGGAGGGAAAGAAGAGGCAACAGAGTTGACACACGCACCGGTGATACAACAAAAAGCTCTTCAGTCTGCAACTCGGCTCGACTTCGATCCACGAGGACTGGACATGTCCTCCGGCGGATGTGATCCACCGAAGAAGCTAAGCTACAGTATGTCTCAGATCTACATTACACACCACTTCTGACCAGGTAGGTACAGATATGGCTCGAGAAAGAGATTTTCAGACAAAAATGTGTAAAGTATATAAATATTTTTCACTTAATTTGTTTTCTCACTAACTTCCAAAGAGGCTGTTTGATTGACATTCGTCATTTCCTGTCAGTACTCAACAATTTTGTGCTTTACTTAATTAAGTATAGGAACTGATACTTGGTAAAAGGAAAATAATGTAACTATAATTAGTGTGGAGAGCCTGTTGTAATCATTTTTAAGGAAATTGTTAAAGATAATAAATGATGTGTCCTAAGCACATATACTGTAAATCCACTGTATCTTGCAGGAAGCAGAATTTATTTTGAAAACTTTACAAAAGAAACGTAAACGTGTACATGTATTTCACAATTTTGGTTGTTGTGTGATGTCGATTTGTCGGTTTAAGCTTTTGGTTCAAAATATCTTATCATAGTTGTGAGAGAGGTCACCTAACCTGTGACCTCGTTCGAACATTAGACTTTCTGTGGACTTTTATTGTAAAGAACCTTAAATCTGAGCTGCAAAGCCCTTAGAGCAGCAAATTCATCAGTATGTTGGTTATTCATTCCAATTGTTCTTAACAGTGAGGTATTAACACAACAGCTTCCATGCTACTGCTGGTATCGGTGACAATGTTTAGGTCACATCAGACTTTTCAGTTCAGTTCCCACTGAACCTCTTCAGCCCCACCACTCACCAATCTCTGGGAACTCTTTCACTCTCATCCCACACTGCAGCTTCACGTCCTCCATGTGCAGGTTCTTGGTTTCAGATGCGGCGCTGTTGTTGAACTGCACCTGCACCGCCACCATGTTGCCGTCGGGGCTAAAAGGCTGCCGGCTGAAGCAATACTCCACAGACAGGCCCTCCCCTGTGATCCGGTGCAGCAGCTCGTAGCTCTTCGACGCGCTGGACGGAGTGATGGTCTGTCGGCAGAGGAGAAGATGAAGAATTATTAACCTTTACTGACTCATTTTGTGCTGAGGATAATGGGGAAGAGATAAAAAAAAATGTTGCATTTTACGTATTTCTCCTTTTTCCAGAAACGGTGGTGATCAATTAGCATGTGTGCTTCCTTTTTCCCTCCTCTTATTTCGAAGGAGATTTAGTTCTGTGGATTTCACTATAAATTAAGTGGTACTGACATATGCATGTGGCAGATGAGTATTGTTTCAAGATCGAGATGAAATAAACCATTAACCCCTTCCTTTAAAGGTGACATATCGTGAAAAAAACCCACTTTCAGGCTGGCTCTGAACAACTGGGTCAGATTTCTCTCCCACTGTGATGTCACAGTTGGACTCTTTTGGGGTAACCCCGCCTGCAATCTGAGAATCTCCACCGACCAATCACAACAGACTGGGCCAGCTAGCCAATCAGAGCAGACTGGGGTTTATCGGGAGGCGGGACTAAATGGAATCCAGGTGTTTTAGAGGGTGAAAAGAGGAGCAGCAGTAATGGGCAGTGTGAGAACACTGAGGCCTTTTCTGAACATTAGAGCATGTAAACCTTTTCAAGTGGTAAGCCCAAAACCAAAAGTATGAAACTGAACATGAGCAAAATATGTCTCCTTTAATAACATTTTAATCTGTTTTAACTGACAAAGCTGGTGTCGGACATCCAGGTCCTCCGCATTGATTACAGTCAAACTATGAAGACGTTTTCTTGCTCACAGAAATTTAAAAAAAATCTTTGAATCATACAGTCGTTCAGGCCAATTGATTATTCAAAAGCCACAAGAGTGTCATATCAATTATTCCTGTGTGTGGGAAATGTGTGTACAGCCCTGCTGTACCAACAGAAAGACACAAATGTGCTTTTATGTGTTTTGAGCGCTCAAGTAGGACAACACAATTGAAATGCACATGTTGACGTTCTGGTGTCAGAGTCCAGAGTGGCGTCCAGAGTTTGAAGAGTTTGACACTCAAGTCTTATTTGACAGATTTAAAAAAATGTGACTTTTATTTAATTTTGGGAGACACAAATACTTTTGCCCTGGGATGAAAAGTTAGGTTTTCTCTCTGTGAGGGTGGAGGTGGCTCAGGTGAGCACGTATAGCTGCACCAGGGGAGTGATTAGAACACTTCACCTGCAAATAAAAAATAAATAATAGAATAATCTAGATACGGAGAGGTACTTACTGCCGAGGAGAGGACGCTGTCAGACAAAGACAAGCCCTCCAGGTCAGTCACAAGGCTGTTGGACATGAAGGTGTTGACGGGGGTGACTTGAGGAGACGGTGAAGGTTCAACTGGAAAGGGAGACGCAGAGACATTTCAGACTCGACTGCATTCTTCTATTTCTTATATCAAGTCCTGTGGTTGGAACTAATTCATGTTTTATACAGTTCCCTAGTTACCAGAGGAGTTGGCACAGAAACCGGTAAAGTGCACCGACTATGATGATTTAGAAAATGTTTGTAAACGTCTTTGTTCACTGACGTCGCCTTGGCGACGTGAGCTCTATTGTTTCTGCATAGAGCCATCGGAGGAGAGGCCTAACGCAGACACAGGGACGGAAAAACTCACAGTCGTCGAGGTCGAGCAGAGACATTTCTTTCTTCTCCTTCTTGTTCTCTGTCTTGACAGGTTTGGGGGGAGGTTTAGAATCAGCTGCCTGGAAGGAGATGAAAGAAAACTGACATGAACAGATGAAGATTTGTACGTGACGCTGTGCGTATGGGCCTGACGAAATACAGGACTGCTTGGTTCCTAAGACAGTGATAAGAATTCCAATTCAGATTTAATTTTTATTTTTCTATAAGAAATTACTCCACATGCTCCAGTATTTTAAACATCTAAAGGTGACCATTTTAAATGCGGAGGGATTCATTATCTCTACCTTTTTTTTCTTTTTGACCTCTGCCTCAGACTCGGAGTCTTCAGACTCTGACTGGCTGCTTTCGGACTCGCTCTCCTCCTCTTCGTCAGATTCCGACTCCGAGTCGCTCTTGCGTTGTTTACTCTTCTTCTCGCGCTTCGTCTCTTCTTCTTCTTCACTACTCTGCTCACTGGAAAAGGAAAAAAACAAAGCTCAAAGGTCCCACTAGGATCCGAGAATTATATCTACAACATATTAGACAGATGTTGCAGTTGTGTTTACAGCTCAAAAAATACAACTATCCATCATGTGCTGCAAATGGCATATTAGAAATGTGAGATTACAGAGATTACAAAAGTATGGAGTCATTTATTCGCCTTTTGGACACCAGAAGTGTCTGCTACCTTTCACTTTCTCGCACTGGTTTCTTTAATTCTTTCTTTTTCTTCTTCTTGTCTTCCTCTTTGTCCTCCTCAGACTCCTGCTCAGACTCAGAGCCTTCCTCACTCTCGTCGCTCTCGGATCCCGACCCGCTCTCCTCGCTGCCGCTGCCACTCTCTGAACCGCTGGCAGAGTCCAACTCTGAAGAGGAAAACGGTCGGGGTCAAAGGGTTAGTTATTATTTAACACAGAATACAGGGAAATGAAGGTCTCCTTGGCACGTTATAGTATATACAGCATATCCAGTGACAAACACATACTGTAGACGTGCACTTTGCAAAAGCAAAGTGATTTTTACATTAACCGTGAGAGGAAAATCCTCATCCTTAATAAACAAAATCAAATTCACTGGGATACAAATGTCACAGCTAAATCTTAAGTAAAGATTTTCCAGGACGTTAATCTTCTTAATTATTATGTTTTACTGATAGCCCTGACATATTTTATTCCACGGGCAAGCTGCAATAAAAAGATTAGAAAGCAGTGACAATGCCAGCTTTAAAAAAAACAAACAAACAAAGAAAACAAAAAAGAAGAAAAATATAATAATATATAATATAATAATATAATATTGTGCTACATGAGCATTAATGATGGTGTATTTCTTCTGAACAACTTATCACATGTTAACTTAAACCCAGGTTATTGCCATTTCTGTCCTTGTCAAATACAAATTTAAATTTCATTGGCTGCAGAAGAAATATTGTTTGGATTTGAATATTTAACGCATCAGAGGACGATGAAAGCCCCCAAATAACCCACATCCACAGCTCTTTGACATAAGAGTAGTATGACAGTTTGGATTTTTTCACACAAGAGCCCAACAATATGGTTCAATAGGTAAAACTAAAACGCATTTTTCTTCTATAGAGCAGTTACAATGACTTTTTAGAAACTATAACCTAATGAATCCCTTTTTAAAGGTGAAAACATTTGCAGTAGGAACCAGTGCGCTTGGTGCTGTGCTTTAAATGACGATGGTAATGTTTCAACTTTATTTTTGACTAGAGGTGATGTGACGGCTCCAACCGAGCCTGCAGCCCCTCTACAGTTACCACTATCGGCCGACTCCGTCGGCCCGGACTCGCCCTCCGAGTCCGAGTAGAACGGCTTCTCCACCTTCTTCTCCTTCCGCTTCTCCCGGCTGCTGCATTTGGTCCACTCGGGCACCTGGCGGAGGAAGCAGAGTTCAAACAGTGAGCCGTCAGCTGGGCCTCGGCGGGAGAAAAAACACCCTCATACAGAAAAGCAGAGGCGTGGGCAGATTACAGAACAGTAGCATGGCCATGAACGCCTCTGCCTGGGCGTGATGTGCTGTAGCCAAAGGAAGCCACTAGCCAGCCAATCGCTGCTGCAGATCTGCATTTAGATCTGACATGTCGGACAACAGATTCAATACAGACCACACACTAATGCTTGTATGGAGTTTTTTCTTTCTTTTTTTGCACAGATAGATGTGAGCACCAGGTGATACATTCATGACCAGCAGCAGAAATGGTTTTCTTTTAATAAAAGGGAGCAGTTCCATTAAGAGAAGTGATATCTTTGAGGAGGGGTGACTATCCTCCCCCAATTTGTCTTTCTGTGACCATACCCATTAACCAGTGCCATCAGCTAATGAGCCCGGACGTCTCCAGAAACCCCATTCAAAAGCCAACACGGCTGCTCAATGCATCTCGCGGTGTCAGGGGAACGCACGGCCCGCTGAAAGAATCACTTCTTTAATGGTCAAGACCGGGGGGAAGAGGGGTGCTGTGTTTCAGGGGAGCTTTGGCTGAGCTAAGCACAGAACAGCAACTACATTAGGCGGGGTGTCAGAAAGCACTTGGGGTTTTGGTTTTTTTGTTGTTGTTGCAGCTACATGGGTTTGAGGCTCAAGGAGAAGTGGCTGTTTGCCGCTAACTGACTCACACTCGTTAATGTTGTGACTCTTTCAAGCAGCGTAAAAACCTGGCAGACGCAGAAAAGAAAAAAGATTGGGATGGTGGTGAGAGGGAAGAGACGTTCGTTTTTGAGAGAAAAATTTAAAAAAGTCAGGAAAGCAAGAGAAACAGGCACAGGAGGGTTTTCTGGGTCTAAAAAAGAAGAATGTGTGAGAGACAGAAATAAAGCCCAAGTTTCATCACAGCATACTTATTCAGCACAATATCTGGCTCTTATGTTTGGTTAAATACACTCCAATATAACTTAGTTATAATGCACATTCTTAAATACACACTTAAAACACTGCAGAAATCAAAACGGCAACATTAACATTAGCTACCCACTCAGATGTTGACAGGACAGTGCATTTGGTATGGATGAGTCCGTCAGTAATGAAGCATGCTGCTCTACTTGCATGGATTCAAAAGGACTGAATGAAGAGGTGGAGGTGTGGGGGAGCCGTCACGCGGTATCACACAACAACCTTTGTGACGCGCGCACACACACTGTGCCACAAATTTCACGTGAGTCCAAACCCGAGGTGCAAAAGGAGGAAACAGAAACGGTCAGTGGCCGAGGTCCGACTGTCTCACATGGTCCTCGTCTTCGTCGTCAGCAGGCTCAGTCTGCTCAGTTTGACGCGAAGACTGCAAACGTTAAGACTTTCTCTTATTCTGGACACTTACAAGCACAGGCCCCTCTGTCTTGCCAGGAATACACTTTCAATCTCCATTTATTTTTTTTAAGCCAAAAGAATATTAGACAGAATAATGGGAAGTTTAAACATCTACAGAACTGAGCAAATTCCACCTGCTGGAGAAAGAGAAACTACCATGGGATATGGTGGAAAAGGGCATGACGAGTAAGCCCACTGAAGTCAAATTATTAGCTTTGTCTTTCAGCTTTAGAATGATTTAGAATGTTTTTCTAATTCTAGTTTTCATCTGTTGTATGAGGATAATTATTTCAAGTTCATCTTTTCCTCAATTTTGGACAAAGACGGCCGTCAAATGGATCCTCAGTTAAATCTTCGTTTAGCGTTTGGAGATGAATCTCATTAAATCTATCTTGTCAACATCGCCATCAGCGGCGACCGCAAATAAATGACAGACCAGCAATAGACTACGGGAGGAAAGAGAGCAGTCAATCAAAACAAACAACACCGCAACACCCAAACTGGAGGTGTGTGTGTGTGTGTGTGTGTGTGTGTGTGTGGGGAGAGGGCACCTCTCGCCAGGCCCCTAACAAGCCGATCCGCCCCTCGCTGGTGGATACGACTTCCTCTGTCTGTGGAGATGTGTAAGGTGCAGAGGGAAAGTGTGTCACAGAGGTCGGGGGTCCACTGACCCTCAGCAGCATTTACAGCCACAACACACAAGTGGACACTCAATTTGAGAATGACCACAGGAGTTTTTTCAGCAAATTAACTGCTGCTTCGAAACTAGCAGTTACGATGCTACAGTATACTGCTTCTTTCACTTGGTTACACTCTCTAACTTCCAATGTACACGTTTACATTCCTGCTGATCATTTTTTCAAAGCGCACCATCATTTTTCAGACTGGTCTCCTATCCGTCATTTTTTGACAATCAACTAGCGTAGATTTGAGACATGCTTGAAATACTGCAGAGGACTGTCATCCATTACAGCAAACATGGGGTTTATTAAAGGGTGATGCATTTTTCGGAGCTGGGTCTTCAAAGGAGACCCTCGTTTTGGCGTATTCAAGGAAGGCGTTGGAGACGACCTCATTGTTTGCCGTGCAGAAAAACAGCCTGGGAATTTCCACTGGCTAAAATATACCTATATAAGCATAACATATAGTATATGTATACTATATATACTATACAAGTATAGTCTTGTCTTTTTTTTAATTCTTTCTTAATTGCTCAAGTGTATATTTAATTTATTTATCTTTTGTCATCTAAACAGTAGTCCAATGATATACGTATATTAAAAAAGAAATCCATACGGTATATCAACGTTATATTAATAGTCATGATGTTCAGTTTGTGTGGAAAACGTACTCTAGTATAGTGTTGTTGAATTGAATTGTGTTAAATAGACAGGTGCTTTCATTACTATGAATTATTATCAATCATACAGTATATCTCCATATATGCTACAAACTACATCCTCCAAAATGAATCTACGTTTCTCTGCAACAAGTATTATGATTATAAGATAAAATATGATTCTGCTATTGCATGGCCTAAAAAAGATTTCATTAGATTTCATTAGATTAAATTAGTAATTAGAATTTTTTAAAATTCTATAGCGGGCTATGTTTTTCCAATTTAAAAACTGTAATCAAAGAAGTTCAGCGAGTTGCGATTGTGTCCCATAAGGTGCATGACGGGTTCATGTTGACGTGCGAGCTGTCGATTCCTGTTTGCGAGACGTCACTGGCTGATTTCATTTGATTCTTGCCAGGCCACAATAAGAGAAGTAAAACTGGGGGCCTGGACTGCAAACCTAGTTGGAGCGATGAGGTATGTTGTCAGAAAATCAATCAGATGTCCGACTGAGTGTCTGTGAATGCAGCTGCAGGGAGATTCTCCACAACCATACTCAGTCACCGTGAGGACAAAATAAAAGCAGCAAAGTGTTCACACTGTGATAGACTGGCTGTCTAAAGCAGGTCTCCAGTCTTTGCATGGGGAATCATATTACAAGTGGATTAAATGCTTTGGAATATGATCAGCAGTAATGTAACTATATTCATTCGGAAGGCTGAAACATATAAATCTCCTGGTGTCGTCTGTTGTTGACCCTCTTTTCTTCCACCAGTCAAATAGAAATAAAATGCACCCACGGCCTCATCTTGAAATCTGCGTCACAGGTAAACGACAAGTTAATACTGAATATGAAACACTGACGAGTGAGTAACAAAAAATCTACATAATTATATCAACAATTGACAAACAAGACAAGAAAATCAAGTCTTTAGGTCGCTCCAGTTTGGTTTTTTTAAATCAAGTGGTTTGAAGTCTTGATTTTTTTTTTTTACCAAGGAGTGACACATTCAGGTGCTTGATTTTCTGTCTTCATTTTTTTTTAAACACTGTTGGTTATGAACCGATGGCACATGGAGTGAATGGGATGGAGAAAAAGAGGATGCTCTATATACGTTGTATTTTTCTTTTCTTTTTAAACACTCATACGGATTGTATTTGTTCATCTCTAATCAAGTAGAGTGTAAATATATTTACGATATCATACAATCATTGGTTGTATCTGGACAAAAATGCTAGGTCCGCTCCCAGGTTTGTTCACTTCTGCGTCACATGTGCTATTGGCTCAAACAAGTGTGAGGAATCACCAGGACGGGGGGCGAGTGAGCTGCTGCCGATAAAAGATGCAAGTGCAGCAGAGAGGGTGAGGAGCTGAGCACCTCCGACTGTTGTCATAGTGAATCAGGCCTTTTTGAACAGAGGCTTTGGGCCTAACATTTGCTCTCACTAATAAGAAATGAATCCTCTTTTCTCCTCTGTGGCCCATTCTCCTCCATAGAAGGGAATGGGGGCTGTTAATAAGCAGCATGTGGAGGCAGCTGGATGCATGTTACTGATGAGTTGTTAATGCTAATGAGCTGCGAGTGGATGAAAGATGGCTGGTGACGGAGGAATCAATGTTATATCAGGGTCAATGTTATATTGGAGGTGAGGCTCTAATGACTCTCCGCGGCCCCTCTGAGGCACTGCTCTGGGGCGGGAGCAACCCTCGCTCCCCTCCATCGTTTGGGGCCCCGGGAGACCCCAGAGGGCCCCTGTGTCTCTGTATGTTACTGTTCCCACTGCACGCACAGACTCCTTCACCTCCACGTTGCGCACGGAGGGGTCTGGGGCGGCTTCGGGCCAGTCGGGCAACTCCTGGTAGCCCCCGGCCTTGGCATTCAGCAGGTGGGACAGTGAGCCCAACTGGAAGTGGTCCCGATCTGCACGGAACACAAAAGAAAAAGGAATCAGCAAAGCTAATCTCCTGCGACACACAGAGGTGAGTGCGACACTTGTGCTCATTTCACTAGACCAGGGACAAGTCTGACACTGTGGCCCCACCCTCAGATCAATACTGTATGTTGATACTATAACATGAAAAAAGGTCAGTTTTATGCTTTTAAAGTATTAGGTATTAAGAGCTCCTGTTTGTAACACACCCATGGATGTACACACAGCTTTTCACTGTATCCTTTGGTACAGAAGGAAACTTCGGATAATTTTCAGGCAAATTCTGGAATTAAAAGGAGCATCCTTTCTGGTTACAGCACATATTTTTGGTGCACATGGTCATCCTCCTAATTTTAACTAACACAGTCAGCTCCTTCTGTACCTTTAAACGGAGACTCGAGGACCGGTGCAGGTTTGAGGGCGAGAAACAGCTTCTTGGCGTACTTGCTGAGAGCCCCGCTCTTCTCCGTGGGCACAATGAGCTGGCGAATGAAGCGCGCCCGATCACGGATGTCGTAGTTCTGGTCGTACTTGGCCAAGTTGAGAACATACTGCGTCAACAGTTTGGTCTGCGTGGAGCAGGAGGAGCACATGGAGAATCAAGAAAAACAGCAGCTACTACCTAATGTATGTATGCATGTACAGTACATGAGTATGTGAACATACGTATGTGCTCATAATGCTGAACAGGTCATACCACATAACAAGGTCATTGCATAGGGCAATTAGTTGAAAAATAAATGACAGTTGCTGGGTTAAATTGCTAGATGTTCCCTTGGATGAATTAGAGGGTTGCTAAGTAGTTTCTATGGTACTTTGAGTAGTTGTTAAGATGTTGCCAGTTCGTGCTTGCAAACTTTGACTTGTAACAGAGTTTCCTACACTGTGGTGGTATTGCTTTTAAAGAATTGTGTACTCCACTGTCCACCACTGGGATGTGGTGGAGCAGAAGTAGCAGTAGCAGCTGCAAAAGGCAGTGTGTGTTTAAATTGTGGGAAGTAAAGCAGCTTGAAAAAAAAGTGCTTGTGTTGAATAGTTTCAGTTATCCCAGTAAAAAATAACTCAGAGCCACTCCCTTCACTTTATAAACCTTGAGAAAAGACAGAGACCTGCTGTCTGGATGTGTACAGTTTGAGGAGGAATAGTCGAGCAAATGTCATCACGTCATACCTGTTTGGAATTGGTGAGATACAGCTTTGCGGATAAATTGATGATCTGCAGCTTGACAATGTCCTCCTCGTTTGTGAAAGACTTGGCCATCTTCCTCAAGACGTCTGGGGCAATCTTAGGTACATGCTCACAGTACTCTCCGATCAGCCACAAGATACTGGCCCGCGCCATCGGCACCTGGCAACGCACATTAGATTACACGGATACAGCATGTACACGTCGAACACATTATCTTCCCCATGCAAATCTAAAAATTCAAAAAGTGTTTGCGAATAGGACTCACCTGGATGTTGTCCGTTAGTTTCGCCATGTGCTTGATGATGTCGCTGTGCTTCTCCGGTTGCATCTGCAGCAACTTCTTGATGACAACCACAGATTCGGCGACCACCAACTCTGAAAATTGTACAAGTTCCTTTAATGTGCTTTCATTCTGAACCTCATTGTCGTCTGACCCCTATTTTGTCACTGTGCAAAAATGTGTTTTTCATAATTTAGATATGCAAATAAATAATCCTGATTAAATTGAACTATTCACACAATATCTGAGATTGCTATCTACATTCTTTAATCCCAATTATATCATAGCTAACATTTAAAACGTACCGTCTCTGTTGGACAGCAGCTGCACCAGGCCGTTCAGACACGTGTCCCTCACCTCTCCGATGTTGGTCGCACAGCGGCCGATGGCCTGGATCGTCGCGGCCACAAAATCTTTATCCATGCTTTTAATGTATGTCTACCAGAGAAAAAATACTCACTTATTGCAGTACGACAGATCCATTTCTTGCTGAAGGTCAGGTCTGCACATTATTTGTTTTTTTCAACGTCACAAATTCTCCCTCACTGTACCTGAAACTCTCTCAGAATGGTGGAGATGTTCGTCTCATTGGCCAAATTGGTGAGAACCTCCAGCTGTAAAAGACGAGACAGAACGTAAACCTCGGTTAGCTTTGAAACACAAAACTGGATTTTCTGTAATTAATGCAAGGCATTTTTCGGTAGCCCTTATTTACTTACTAGGACTTTTTTACACTTTAGAAACCGCTTCGCTCTAATTCACTCAAGGATCGATTCGGCAAAGAAATGCAACAGTATCCTTTGGTTGAGTGAGTTCAAATTAAACACTGTTTCACAAAAAAACATGAAATAGTAAGATACTGCAAATGCCCCAAAGTTCAGGCAATGAATTGCCCTCAATTGATTCGGTATTGAGATGAAAGAAGAAAAAAAAAAGGAAGGCAGCACAATTCAGACTGAGGGAACAACAGAATACAAACGAACCTTGAGGACTTTGATCTGGGTTGGGTCTGTGGAGCGGATGTAGAAACTCTTCAGGTACGGCTCAAACATCCCCTGTGAAACATAAAGACAGAAAATGGAAGAGAAAAAAAACAACAACTCAGTGAACCCGATCTGCATTTTATTTCAACCTTCACACACACACACACACACACACACACACACACACAATATAATCCCCGGCGTAGCTCACCCTTCTCTTGATCGTCATTGTTGCCACGTTCTGAAGAACAACGTACTGGACCTCACTGGAGGAAGAGACAGAAACAGGAGAGGTTGATGAGGAACAGGAGTAGGAAAAAAAAAATCAATAAATGTCGACTTAAATAAAGGACCCTGCCCACAATCAATGAAAAATTTATAGTCAAAGTTTATATTGATCTTCATTGCTTATCATGAGGGATTTTTTTCCTGAAATCCGGACTATCTTAATAAAATATGTCCTTACATATGTGTAGCTTCACAAAATAGTTTTTGTATCCTGTTAAATATCCAAGTTAGTAAAGCTGAGTTATTGTTCCCGAGAGCCGAGGCACCATTCGCTACATACAAGTAATGGAGCCTAATGAATCACATCATATAGTTCACTGAATATTCCCACAAATGCGTCACAGGGAGATGCTGGTGTTGGGTCATTTTCTGAATGATGATCCCATTTCCGCACACCCATGAGCCACGAGAGCACTTGTTCAATAAGAGGCTGACAGGCGGCAGAACTTACGGCCGCCTGTGAGCCGTCATCACTCTTTATGTTTTATGCCTTAATTTTTTTTACCTCAGCCTCACTGAGCTTTCTGTTTAATTTCACTTTCTCTACCATGGCTATAAAGATTTGTTTTACTGCCCTCACTTGTCTTTTTTGTTTTTTTGACGCAGTACTGTTTTCCACATAGCCAAATATCACGGCCATTGTAGTTTTTTTTCCTTTCACATTCTGCTGTGTATTTTTTTGGCAGTTTGACTAGTTTATCCGTCTCCTTTTCGAGTGAGACTCATAAACGCAGCTCTCGTTATTTTCTGCCACGGTGCAATGACATTGTGACGATCCTGCTGGCCCGACGCATTGCTGCTAAAATCTATGCCATATGTGTTTGTTTGAAAATGTGTGAAAATACAGTTCACCTGTGGCTCCGCAGGAGACGGACCAGGGCCTTGGCGATCACCCCGATCTCTGCTTTGGGGGCAAGATGGAAATATAGCTGAGCCACAGCCATCACCACCTGAAATGTGCAGGGAATGAGGAAACAGAAAGAGGGGTAAGTCTAACGCAGTGTCACAATCTCAAAATATTAAATAGAGTCAGCGGCTGAATATGCTGTACCAAAGTGGGTAATGTGTCCAAATCTTTGCTCTCCATTGCAATGTCAATTAAATTTCCAAAGCAACAGGCCATAACTAATGCATCACTTCCTTACACTGCCTCATGCTGCAGCACTGAGCAGATGTGTGACGCTGTTGATATTATACAGCTCTAAGCTGAAAGTGAGAAGATTAAGGTTATTCAAAGTGACAGATTTTTTTGGGGGGGGCTGAGCAAGCACAATATCGACACATTACCTTATAAAGATGTTGTGGTGAATGTGTATGCATAGGAAGTAACATTAGCATTCATTTGGGGTCGTGTTTTCTGGCCACCTGGTGAATGTACGTGCAAATATACACTCTGCTTTCAGTTTTGATATTTTTCACCAACTGCTGAGTGAAAATATCTGACTCTTAAAACTCTGCTAAATGTCCACAAGCAAATCGCCGACTTATTCTGCCTGCTGTTATGTTAACCACACGGCACAGTGGGGGTTCGGATCTTTTTTTCTTTTCTTTCTGATAAATGCTGCTTGCTGCCTCGAGTGTGGTGAGAGTGCAGCTCAACAATGAGTTGAAACTCCGAAGGCAGCAGCAGCAGCTCGAGATGATAATTCTATCTAGGTCGTCACGACTGGCAAAACCCTTTAACATGGTCACGTTGTTATTATGAAAAAGATATTGGCCATTTTCATTTCAAGTGCCCCTTTGGGGGAAGGGCATGTGGCATTTTACTCAAGAAGAAAAAAGAGGGGCTTCAAAAACGGGCCCACGGCGAACAAGCAACTTTGATTCGCTTGATAGACTGCATTAAAACCAATAGCAGGGCACATTGATAGGGCTTCTGTATGACACGCACGGAAAGCAAACACATTTGTTGCCCGAGGAACAGTGTTCATCTTGAGTGAGCAAAATGAGCATAGCGTTAGTTCAGGCGGGCCATGAGGTCAAGCGCCGCCACTATGCTGCATGGAGTAGGCACGTGGAAGGGCAGGGTGGTCCCAGAACAGAGCCATACCGCCAAATATAACTATTTGCTATCATTGAAATGAATTAACTTTTACTATAGTGGTCCTTTCTGAACACGCGTTTATTTTATATGGAGCCTAGAATCTTGGCAGCGGTGGCACAAAGGCAGAAAGCGCAGCAGCACCGATGTAGTGTGATGCTTTATTAAATTGCTTTGGGGTCTCTTGTCCCCATTTCATAGTGCGAGGTCAGCCCCGGTAAAGGAAAATTCCTCTAGATGGATTCTTGTTCACGTGAACCAAGTCGAGGATTATGAAGACCTGGATGAAATCAAAAACCTGCTGCTCAACGTGAAAACATCTCGGTGGAGGAAACTATTCCAATCTCTGCCACGTTAACTGAATGAAAAGGAGAGTTAATGGGCTGCACTGTGTGTTGTGATGATGTAAGATGTGTGTATGATTGAAAAGGTGCAGCGGCCTCACAGCTGCGTTGCGGCTCTGCAGCAGCGGCTTTGTGTTCCTCAGCAGCAGCCGATGATCTGGATCCATCACGTACGGCTTTCTCTTGGCCAAGGTTGCAGCCTCGGCTTTCTTCTCCTTGTCGTCCTCGTCGTCGTCGTCCTCATCCTCGTCGGAGCCGTAGAAGGTCTTCTCGCCGCCCCCTCCCTCCTCCAGCAGAGACTCCTGCAGAGACAGTGGAGATAAACAATGTGTGTGTGTGTCTCTTTCGTTTTGCCAGCTTAAAAAGTCACCAGAAGTCACCAGATGGTCATTTATATTTATCGTCTGCCACTGGAAACATTGGGGAATTACCACAATCCCAATGCTCAATGTGTAGGTATGAAAAATGGCTCAGTGTGTTGCGAGTCGCTCATGATAAAAAAAAAATAAGTCGACAGGTGCGTCTGAGAAACTGATAAATACAAAAAAGAATCATCACCGGCCTGGCATCGTAGAAAGAGGTAAAATAATGAGAGGATGATTTCAATTTGTACGTCTGCACGGTTCACAATGGCAGAGCATATAATGAATCCAACAAAATAACAGCTGTATTGTTACACAGTAAAAAAGGCACCTATGCACTTGAGTTGTACAGTAATCTCCTAAAAATGCTCTTCCTATGCAAATTAGTTGTCGGTGACAACACACAATGAGCGTTGTTAGTTTTTATGGACTGATTCATTGATATACAGTAGTATACTACACAGTACTAAGAGTGAAACCACATCTAGAATATGTATGGTAAATATGGCTGTGTGTTGGTACGGTAATGCTAGGATACTTTTAAAGTTAATTACGTGATCAGTCAAATGAACAGAAAATGAATCAATTAGTATAATTATGTTCTTATGTTGTTCCAGCTTCACAAATGTATTATTACACACAAAACAAACGACTTGAAGACGTCACGTCGCTGATTCAACATTAGAGATTGATTATTTTTATGGGGCACATTCTCTGGTTGAAGGGCAGCACGGTGGTGTAGTGGTTAGCACTTTCGCCTCACAGCAAGAAGGATTCTCTCTGTATGTGCGCCTCTCACTCACGTTGATGTTTGGGTTGAGGAACTGGGTCCTGGCGTAGCGGGTCAGCATGTTGATGATGACGACCTGCCCCCACTCCTCCACGTCGATCAGGAGGTTGCACAGCTTCCTGTAGTTCTTGTGGATCAGGTCGATGCGCTCCGGACACACCTCCTCGAAAGCCATGACAACGCTCCCCGCCACCAGCTGCGGCACATTGTACAACCACAATGACAAACATCACAACGAGTGAGGATATTATAGGATAATGTTGATGACAGTGTCGGGATGGTACAGAGAATTACAGGTTGTTTCTGTTTTTGGAGGTTAAGCTTTCACCCTTGTCTGTTTGTTTGTCAGCAGGATTACGCAAAAAGTACTGAAGCTATTTGTACCAAACTTGGTGGAAGGACGGGGGGCTGGCCAGGGAAGATAGATCTGGTACAAGGGGCGGATTTATTTTTTTAATCACGTGTCTTAACATTTCAAGATAGCGCTCTTTTCTACATTTTCGTCTTGACCTTGATATATATATATTTTAAAGACATATTATTGGCCAAACTATCCTACATGTCTGGTTTGCAAAAATTAAAGGCAAAAGAAAGTACTCTGATAATCTGTAACGATCTGTGAGTTTCCATAATCCGGTACAGTTTATCAGACTACTTTCTCTTTCCTTTTTTTTTTGCCAGCAAGACATGTAGGACACTTCGGCCAATGAGGTACTGAGAGCCTGTAGTTTGCAAAAAAAATGAAAGACGAAGCAGGAGGATGAGTAAAGAACCGTTGAGCCTTGGAACACAGCAGCAGACTGCATTAAACACAGTCTGCTGCTGTGCTGCTTTGCTGGTTCTAATGTTTTGCACACTCTGTTTGTCAAACGTATATTTGCATTTCTTGGGTGAAATCTGGTGGGGAAAAAAGTATACTAAATAAAGAAAGTTGCATAAACCCACCGTGGTTTTGTCTGCGAGGAGTTTCTCTATGACCTCAATCAACTGGTCCTTCTGCTCTGGATCCAAACTGAGAGCAGAGAAGGAGAAAAATCAGTTGCTTGCATGAAGCACGGAATCTTGGAGACAGCAGAGCGCAGGTAATCAGACAGTGCTTAAAAATCCTACTCGAGGGTATAAGACAAATGGATTTCACTGTTACAGCTGTAATGAATTTCTGAAGGATGTACTGTACCTCTCACAGCCATAAAGGGCTTTGATTTCACAAGGGCGATAAGTCAACGTTTGATCGCAGCCCAGTGGTTCTCAAACTGGGGATAAGCTGCACAGTGAATTATGAATTCTCAAAAAGATTTCTTTAAAGCACAAATTCCTCATTTCTGATACTTTTAATCATTGTCATAGCGACTAATAGACATGTCCAATGAGTTTCTTATTTGTAAAAGTCAGCATTTGACTTCACCACGGTTATTTAACCCAAAACGTCATAAGCATTTTGTTTTGGGGGGGGGAGACTGTGAGCGAAAAATGTCAAAACTGTTGGTCACCTGTAGAGTTTTGGGATTGCGTGAGCGGCCGTCTTCCTGACGTACGGGGACATATCGGACGCAGCTTCTTTGATGGCCAGCATCATGATGGGGACGATGATCGTCACCCGGATGCTGGATAGGACTCGCAGGGCGCTGGCTCTGATCAGCTGGTTCGGATCCTGCAAGATTGCACATTGTGGATGTTGGTCCACGAGGTTATGACCTGGCATAACGTGGTTTGATTTGCAAAAGAACATTGCGAACAACGTGCATGAAAAGAAGATCTTGTAAAATGTAATCTCAAAGTTTAATTTGTTTAAGTACATCGTAAATTTGACTAATATGTTTCTCTCCATCAGTGCTGCGAAAGCTGCTGAAAATTAGGAATTAGTTACAGTTACTTGTTACTTCTTTCAAAAGTTACTTTACCAATTGTTGAATGAAAAGTATTTACAAATTTACTAAGGACAGTAACTATTATCTACACAGTATCATTGTGCCCATTATGACAATGAAGTAAGCAGCGGAAGAATGAAACGCAGTTTGTCTCCTATCGCAGTTATTAATGAGCCCCTTTCAAATTTCAGTAATTGTAATTACTTCAGTTAGTTTGAAAAACAGCAGTTTAATTTCACAAAAGTAATTATGTTATGCGTTACTTTGTAAAGATTTGATAAATGTGTTTCTACTGCGTAACAATGTGTGTTACTTTGTACGAAAAGTCAAAATCTGAAGCAACTGTCCCATGTGAAAAGTGCTGCACCTTCAAGCCTCGCTGAAACGTGGAGATGGAGAGCAGAGCGAGATCCTGCTGCTCCTCGGCGTAACGCACCAAGTAAACGTAGACCAGCTTCTTCACCTGTAAAAAAAATAAAAATAATCAGATTTAATCCAGATGATGTAGATTATAAGAGGTAATCAGGTGAGATCAAATCAGAACCTGCTGGCCTTTTAAAACATGTAATAAGGTGATGAATAAATTGCAAGCAAAATATAAAAATACATAGAGAGCAAATAATGCTACATGAAGCTGTTCATTACAGACCTCGATGTTTTTACAGGCCACGTTCTTCACCACGGCAGGGAAGAGATCTGAAGCGTTTTTCCCGCGGGCGATCATCTGCAGACGGAACACACACACAACACAAAACACAATGAGGCGTTCGCAAGGTGACATTTTTCAAGAGTTGGAAATATTTGTAAGGGAAGGCGCAACTTTTCTTTTTTTTAATATTCTATTTCAGTCCTATAATATATGCTTTTCCTTCCCTCTTTCGTCTTCTCGGTCCTGCAGAGATAATGAATGAAGAGAAGGGTGCGGAGCGTCAGAAGCAGGAATCTGTCACAGATTATGAATATTTAACAGCAGACTGTGCATCCCTTACCACTGTAGTTATATCATCGAAAAAACTACCTTTGTCTCATAGCCAAGTAAAGTCTCTTAAAACTTCAGGATCTTCATCGCGGCGTCAGTAGGATAATGATCTTCATCTCTCATTACGGCATCATTACACAGAGATCTTTGCCGTTCAAATGATGAAATTGATTTTGGTACCGAGAGCAAACCTTGGGTCTCTCCTGTCAACAAACACTTTCCGTGCCCTTTGTCCTTCACTCGACATGCGGCGGGAAATCTGCCGATCAGTGGCATCCCAGAGCAAACATCATTCATACTCACGGCCACAATCCGCTTCATCGCCTCCAGCTTCAAGGAGTCTTTGTTGCTGTCCAGCATCTCCTTCAAGTCGTCATGTCTGAGGGGAGAAAACACGGGAAACTGAATCACATCGTGCTAAAAGCACTGGCAACTGTGGAAGACTCTGATCACAGAGGCCGAAAACAAGCAATGCATGCCCTGTTTTTTTTTCAGTTTCCATTTAGTGCTCCAAATGTATCAAAGTGTGACCCAGAAATGATTGTCTTTGAAGTAGCTTGCAAAAGAACCTTTGAAACAGCAGCACATACGAGCAGAGAAGAAGCAGGAAAGTCATATAATCCTAGAAAAACACGAGGTATCATGTGCAGAGATTTACGCAGGGATGGGGGAAGCAATCATTTCACATTCAGATATGTGTTTTTATGAAGATGTGTCCTGGTACAGCTGTATAAGAAAATCATCAGCGTACGTTAGTATGATACGAGCTCATGTCTTTAACGTTGCCTGTAATTTGTAAGATTCTTGCACTGAAGCTCTTCGTTGTTTGACAGAAAATTAATTGGCAGCTATTTTGATAAGCGACTGTTGCATTTTCCTTTTTTTAATTGTGAGGCTTCTCTTTGCCTTATGCGATCGTAGAACTAAATATCCCCGCATGAATCTGAAGACCTCACCTCGGTCTTGAGGAGTATAATGGCGATGGGCATTTTTTACAGCCAGTTAAAACATGCAATCCATCCGACAACGCTGTCAGAGACGAAGGGAGCAGACCAGCCAGATCGCACGTGAGAAGCAGGATCCTTGTCTGGGGCGTAATCTGCGCTGACATTTCAGACCTGCTGCCGTCCAAACACACATGAACCAAACAGACAGATCCTCCCGAACCTGCCGGGAGGGAAACTTCAAACAGCAGCGGCGACGGGGATCTCTGCTGAAATACTGATCAATGACATTTCCAGACAATGCTTCTTTTTTTTTTTACGCAGCGGAAACAAGTGGCAGACACAACGCTCACATGATTTTGACAGTTGCTTGTTTCCTCAATCAGCAGTCACAGACCAACATTATCATTCAATTCCAATAGCATTTAGTCCAATATTCACTATCTTTCATCTCTGCTTTGTTGGGTTTCTACCAAAAACCTGAGGTGAATATCTGGCTCTGTAGCCGCTGAACGCTCCACTATGTTCACCCGATAGTTGCTGACTGCGCCTGTCTGCAGTTGAGGTGCTGAGCAGGTTGCGTGCCGTGGATTTTTAAGAGCCTGCTTTGCCGAGAACTGCCGCCTGATGAAAACGAGGCAACGAGAGTGAACAGTCAAACACTGAGCTGAAAGCCACTATAAAAAGTTCCACACAGCCGAGGGAAGCTGCCAATACCCTGTTAGAGTTATACAATTATAATCTAGAGCCGTGTTGTTTTTCTTTAAATACACTGCACACAGAACACAGTGCTCGTATAAAATTGAAAGGTAAAAGAAAATATGGGATGTACAGACAGCATATGAAGAGCGCTGGATACGTGACATGCTCCAAGACAATTCATTTCAATTTTGCTTTTTAGTTTTCACTGAGGCAACATCACTGCAAATGTGAAAGTGTCAGCCCAGTGGCATGAAATCATGAAACTGGATAAACAAAGAATCCAAACGCACATGGATGAAATAAGATGTGCTGATAATTTCAAATCAACCCTTCTTTGAACAGATTAGAACTTACATTCTAAATGCTTGTGTGTTTTCTTGTGGACCTTGTGTGAGACTTTGAGAAACTCTTTTTAGACCGTGGTTTCTTTGTGGACTTAATTGTGCAGGTTTTTTATGTGATTGCCCTTCCTTATGTGTCTTGGTTTGTGTAAAGTTACTTCTTATTGTGATCCCATCTTGGAGTTTTGTATTCCCTGGTTCGTTCCTGTGATTCGCGCCCCTGTGCTCCTGTGTCCGGTGTTCCGTTACTTTACATTTCTTGTGTTTCCCTGTGATCGTCCGCACATGTTCCCAATGTGTCTCACCTGTGTCTGGTTACCTGTGCCCTCTGGGGTGTGGATCTTCTGAGCTTTGTTTTATTTATTGAGTTTATTTTCTCCCTTAAAAGACTGGAGGTCTGTTTTGTTTCCTTTGCATTTTGGGTCCTGCTTCAACCAAACCTTAACACTGTTGCTACAGTGACACAGTACAACACCACAGACTCGCTGGTTCACAAACACTGTACTTCCCATGTGAAGTGTCAGTGTTGGCTTCAAACTGTAGTTTTGGAGTTTTAGATGGCACTCGTTGTCATTTGGGGTTGTGGGGTATGAGGGGTGTGGTCTGGTTGGTGGTGGGCAGGTTTGACTATAAAGAGCTGCAGAGGTGCTCATTTTCCCACAACCAGTTTCCAAGGCAACAAAGGATGCAATAAAACGAGGTTCAGAGTTTCCACGCCTCCCCGCAGTGCCTTTGTTGAATCTGACAGTTTCCATGAGGGACACTCGTGGGAGTGTGCCACTGTATCCTGTCAGTCACACGGCTGTGTTACAGAGCTGATCACCTCTGTCACCGAGCTCATGTTGTCTTCACTCTTTCTTTGTCTGTTAATTAGCAGGGTATTTAACAATACAATAAAGTGATCATTCGCTCGCAGGCTGAAGAAAAATCTAATTGGATTTGGACAGTGCCATGATTTATGACTGCTCACAAAGAACTCATTTGAGCATTTTGTCTGATATGCAAAACAATGAATTTCCATTTTAAGTCAGGCTCATTTTTTTGTCCACTACATTAAATTGTTATTAAATCATTTGGATGTACATGGAAAAAAAGTTAATCATGGCAAATATTTACATGGCCATAATCAGGAATTCATCTTTATATATATATATATATATTTCATTGTGAGGCAGCTAAATGAATAGAGGCCTTGCAGTGTGTAAGGAATTGGCTTCTGCAGAACACAGTCGATTTATCACGAGTCTGCCTCAAGTTTAATGTGTGTGCGCGCTTGTGCGTGCATGCATGCCCGAGTGTTTGTGAGTGTGCTTCTGTGCATCCTAAGAACAAATGTCTGCTTCCGTCTCCATCAAAGTGTTGATAATTGCGTCGCATGAATAACACAGTTCCCTCCCTGCCACACACTTCAGATCCTAAATTCATCAAGGACTGTCAAATCGAGCCTGACAGAAACTATAAAATGCTGTTTGTGAAGAACTTTTTCTGGACACAGTCAACTGACGCCGGTTTCCTAGTAACAAACATGTGGCTGCGCAAGTCCCTGAACAAGCGCACACGGAGAGCGCAGAGCTCGGCCAAGCCCAGCAATCCACCACCTGTATGCTGCTTCACCCAAAACTTCCATTCCCATCTCCTTCTGACCTTAAATGTACATGTGGAGTTTTGCCCTATATCTCAAAATGGTGAGGGATCCCATCTTGATCCCTCCCAAAATGTAATCACCTGTTACCATGGCTGAGATCTGATAAACATTTTCATGCAAAGCCGTCAATTTTTTTTTTTGAGTAATCCTGCTAAAAGGAAACCTAACCAATCACACAACCCTCCCCGGCCGAAGTCAAAATATACATATATTCAGTGAAAACACAGAGATAACTTGCCCAAAGCACCGAGGGCGAAGAAATGAGGATGAGTGACGCTAATTCTGAATTTGAGTGGAAAATGAAGGTCCCACGGGTCCAAATTCTTCCTGTGAAATTGCGATGATGAGTCGCAGCCTCTGGCCATTACTCCAAAAATGTTTATTACAGCCTGAAAACCTCCTCTGTTCGCTGCCTTTGATGCCAACCTCAAAACCTGAGCCCTCAAAACACAGACCAAAAATGATATATATAATGATGACTGCACATACTGTACGCAGACTGTAGACTCTTCTCTCGTCTCTCAAAATCCCTTTGACTATTCTAACATCCTCATGCCAACATGCTCAGGACGACAGAGCCGATGTATAAAAGTGTGCTAGGCTTTTAAACAAATAGTTTAATTGCTCTGTGTGTGCTGATATTCACTCATTGGCATTAAACACAAGTTGAATGTCATGAATTCCGCAAGTCGTTTGGTCATGAACCACAGCACCATCAGACGCTCCCACCTGCAAAAATGTCACGGTGGAGAAATTCACCAGGCGAAGGGGTTAATTTGCTTCACGGTGTTAATGATCCTCACCGATCAGCCTCAGTAGTTAATCCGGTGACAGGGAGCCCGTGCTGCTTGTTAGACGACAAACAAGCTTTTAGAAATCAAATTATAGGCAGACATGAAAATATTGAATACATTTGCAGTGGCCGAGCCAAGCTGAGGGGGGCCGGCCTTATCAAGAAGAACGGACAGGGGTTTGTGGCAGGACATCACTGTCTAAGTTTAAGAACATAACATCTTCTTCACTTCCCTTTGCCCCAGTATTTCATCCGTTGAAGCTACAGCAGCCTGACAGACACGATAACTCAGCGACTTAGAAGGTTAAATCCTCAAAGTTATGAATGGAGCAGGAGACAAGAAATGCTCAAAAAGCAGTTCCGGGAACCAGACGGCAGCCCTGGGCACTTCGGCAGTCCCTCTGTCGGGCCCTGATGTATTGTCACCAACTGCAAGTGCCACCTCAGTGAATTATCTTTGAAGCAAAGCCTTGAGCACCTGGAGGAAAAACGAAACCCCCTGGCCGGGGCTCGGACGTCTCCGCTCGCGGCCAAAAGGCGAGCTGTAATACTACACCACTGCCGCCTCTCTGGTTTCCTTGGATTATTTTGTCCCGTACCTGCCGGAACAAAAGCTGAATTTACAAACGGCGCTGAATTATTTAGCTCGCGGCCGGTACAACACGGGCTCTGGCGGCGGTCGGGTTACCCGGCAGCAAGGCCGCCAGGAGACCAGCGAGGGGCTCACTCTCCAGCTGGAAGGAGTCCGCGCGGAAGTAGGACGGCAGAGGAGGTAGAACCAAGAGTGCGTTTGCAATGAATCAGGAGGACTGAAGGCTGAGGAGTTGCCGCTCGCATCAGTAAGCAGCTGGTGAGGCTGTTTTACATAAGCTGATTCTTTCAGCGCCGACTTTAAAGTGTTGTGTTTTTTCCCCACAAGCGACAGATTAAAAAACCTGGCATGACAGAACTGTACTGTAGCGGCGCGCTCATCGTGGGACGATTAAAAGAAACAAAATGCAGTTTGAAGGTGTGATCCGATAAAAAAAACCAACGTATGACAGTACAGTCTCTCGAAGCAAACGTCTGAGGAGCCGCACTTCTGAGGTCCATGTGAAAAGGGCATGACTGACGTACACTGCAGGTCTGATTATTGGTACGGTACGCAAAGACAACAATAAAAACGAGCTGTGGACTTTCATATAACAAAGCTATATGTTTAAACAATATCTGTATGAACGGGTAAACTGATCTGACCTCCGACTGAACTGACCTTTCCTCAGGCCCATTCACTGCTTCTCTTTCTGGCTATACAGTACAGTAGCATTTGAATGATGGGGTCTTTCCCAGTTATTTTGGGCTCGTGACCTTTAAAAAAAAATAGGAGAAGTCGTGTCTACTCTGAAGATCAACTCGTACGTTACATACGTCTGTGATTTCAGTTGCAAGACGGAGAACGTTATTCTCACACCAGGGGCGAAGCTGTTAGTCGATTGACAGGAAACAGCATCAGAACTAGTGAATTTATTGTCTTTTTTGTTTTTTAAATTAACTTTTACAAACTAACTGAACTTTCTGCTTGTTCCTGGTTTATGGCATCATAAAGCTGAATAACTTTTGGGGTTTGGACAGATTTAGAAGTGAAAATGTGACTTTGTAGTGCGGGAAAGTGTGACGGGCATTATCAGAGATTTATGACATTTTACAGACCAAAGAACGAGCTGATAAACTGAGTAAATATCTGGCAGTTTAATCGACAGCGAAAATAGTCCCCAGTTGCAGCCATATAGTCGATTTACTTTCTTTCCGTCTGCACTATCTATCTAGTGGTCTCTCCAACATTTTTTGTCTGTGTCTTTTTAAAATGAAGTATGGTCTACCCGACACCCGTTGTCTGAGTTCAACCAAAGAACAATATTTAGTTTAAATAGATTTCAAAACAAATACAAGTATTTCGACAAAGTATTTATATACCAAAGCAAAGATTGAAAGTGCCCAAAAATATGAAAATTGCCTTGTGACAAATAAAAGTTTGGGTGGTTACCCAATCCCAGGTTTAGGATCTACAAACTGCAAAACAAAAATCTGAATTTTTCATCTTTTCATGCGGTTACAGTCACCAAGCAGGGTCGGTGCACCTAAACATAACTGGGTTGGACAGGCGTGGACTCTCCTGGATCATCCTACCGCAAAGGCTGACTTTGGAAGCCCCCGCTGCCGCCACCGTCCTCCAGAGCCGACCGCTCCTCCTGGTCCCCTCCTCCTCCTCCTCCTCCTCCTCCTCCTCCTCCGCCTCCTCCTCCTCCGCCCGTGCCTCCGGATCGGAGGTGGCGCAGCTCGTCGGGCTGCAGGGCGCTGTACCAGGAGTGCTGCCCGCCGTCGGGGGACAGCACGGGGCTCTTGTCCTCCTCCTGGCCCTGCACCTGGCTCTGCACCGTCTTCACCATGTTCACCGCGTTCACCGGCAGCTGCAGCAGCTTTTGCATAGTGGTCATGTTGGAAAACTTCTGTCCGAACGCTTGAGGGCAACCTGTGGAATCCTTGTGGCGGATGGTGGATCGTGCGCCTCCTCGGCGGTTTTGTCGGCGTGTGAAATTTCTCCAGGTTCTCCGGGGGGGAGACGGTTTTCACACAGCTGCCATCAGCTGCAGTTTCAGATGCTCTTGTTGTGAATTCTCCTTCCCCTCAGAGGTTACAAAACATCCATCGTGGACATTTCAGGCAAGAGTGATGCAACAAAACCTCTCGAAGACGACTCCCCGGTGCCGTTATCCAGATCCACAGAGAGCCGCACAGCACTGGAGTCTGTACGCATCCAGTGAAGCAGCAGACTGAATCAGCTCCTCAGTAAATGGATGCTTGGCAGAGAGGGGCGTGGACTTTTATTCGCCGCTGAAGCCTCTGCTCTCGCGACTCCTCCCGCTGCTCATGTGGTTCCTGTTGCTGCACCACTCTCTCTCTCTCTCTCTCTCTCTCTCTCGGCGTGTACACAGTGCGTCCACAGGAGAGGCTAACCACGTAGCCTCTCCTGTCTTCCGCCACGTTATCAGCCCCGACAATCGCGCTCGTCATCTTTCACTACGCCTACGTGGTCCCGCTCCCTTCCTTTCAGTCATGTTTAAAATGTCACATCTGTCACATCTTTTTATCCTGATCTGGATCTGGAGCCAAGTGCGAGCAAAACCTTTCGGAAGTATTCTTCACTCCTCCTGCTCATTACGTTTAAAAAGAATTGTCCTGACTTATTCCTTTTTAATATTCAGTGCAGGTGCCTTTTTCTTTTCTGTCCCTGTCTTACATGACTCAGCTTTCTTTGCAGTGTCGTGATGAGGACACCTCTCTCTCTCTCTCTCTCTCTCTCTCTCTCTCTCTCTCTCTCCCACTCAGTTCTGTTGGGCTCAGACAAAAATAACTCCCACGATCCACGCACACTGTAGCAACTCAGTTAGGATTTGTCGAATAATGCGATGTTTAACCCGCGATGTGAACGAGGAAACACAGCCGAGGGGGCTGCAGGGTTCACAGCTACTGGGGACGATCCAGTGCAGAGTGTGACGTTGGGAAAACTGAAGCATATAGCTGAACGGGAAACCGAGAAGATTTCTTCCCCCGCAAGTTAAATCTTTTCTGGTATAGGACACTGGAATCTTTGATCTCTTTAGCTCTCAGTTTAGGAAGGAGATGTTTATCTCAAGAAAACAATCTACTCCATCCTACAGTACAACAAAAACACATCACGCAGTCATTGGCCCATTGAAGTTCCAGTTCTGTAAATGTTTCATCATTCTGGCTAAAAAAGACGGCCGCTGCCAAGTGAGACTTAAAAAGCTTTTTTTTCATTTTTTCCTTTCAGATTTTCTCCTTGTCAAAACTTTTCTGTCTGATTTTGGGCGCAGTGCAGTGGTTTCATATTCTCTCAGTTCTCTCATCAACAAGCTGATGGTGACAGGGAATCTCAACGGGGAAATGTGTGAAGGTTTCCATGAATGAATGAGCAAAAATGTCCCAAAATAATTTGATAAATCACGTTCATCTGCAATGCGAAGGAGCTTCACTGTGATATTGTTTCCAAAACCTTGTTGCGTGTGTTTATTTTAATAATAATAATGATAATAACTTAATTTTATATAGCACCTTTCAAGGGACCCAAAGGACCCTTTACAGCTCACACAAACACACACACACACACACACACACACACACACACGAACGTCATGAGGGATTGTAGGCCTTGGTGAACAAGTGGGTTTTTAAGAGAGGGAGGGGGATGGAGTTCCAGAGGGTGGGGGCTTCCTTTAAAAGGAATAGTTTGACATTTTGGGAAAAACAAAAATTTTTTTGGGCCTTCCTGACAAAATTTGAGATGATAAGATACAACTCTCGTGTCCGTACATGAAATACAAGGTCACAGTCAGCGGGTGGTTGGGTGGAGGAAACAGCTAGGAAGAGCCAAGAAAGATATCCGCACGTTACCCACTGTTAAACCACAATTTTGTCGTTAACAAACAAACAAGATACAACATGTTAGTGATGTCAGATTTTGTGGCCTCTGAGCCAAACGTTTCCCTGTTTCCTAATTTTCAGCATTTTGGCAAAAAGAAGAATTTTTCCTTTTAAAACAGCATGCTTTGGCTTTGATCAGCAAAAAAGAAAAGCAGCAACATAGATGTGTTTGTCCCAGCTTAGGGTACGATGTAATCAACACAAATTTTAAGGTCACATTTAAAAAAAACAACCCAAAGGCAAGTTCCCGAACCAAATGAAGGCGCAGAAACATCACCCGAGAACTGTCAACATCCAACAAGCAAATTGATACTTGATCTGACATCGACGAGTCGTGACGCAGTGACCCGCAGCAACAATGGCACAGGCCACACGTCAAGAAGTTCTGACATTGAAATCTCAGCGCCAGTCAGAGGCATCGATCAACAATGCCGTTCATCATACAATAGGCATTTTAATGCTGAAGGCCGAAAGGGAAAGAAGTGGTGTGTGTTTGCTCAAGGTAATAAAATCGAGATGCGGTTTGAGGAGTGATTCAACGTTTCACACCTGCCGTGTTTCCAAGGAGACAACGGCGAAGGTCGAGTGCCGCGGCTCTCATCCTCATGTTTGCAGACAAACTGGTTAAACCACCTTCACCGGAGGAGACGGCAACTTCTGCAAACACGGGTCTGCAGAGCGACAATGCTTGGAACCACGAATGGAACGCTGAATGGAACAACATGCGGATTAATACTAATGACTGACGTTTGCCAAACAGCCTTCACGCAAAACCCTCCTCTGCTCCTAGGTCCAAAGATCACAGTTCACATCCACAAAGATGCCATCTGTGAATCCTGAGCTCCCCCTGCTGGTGAATTACGGTGACGCAGTGGTGGTTAATAGTAAAGCGCTAGTGATGCTGCTGCTGCTGCTGCTGCTGCTGCCTGACCCACATAAGGTGTTGTGTTCCAGAAGAGTGACTGTCAGGGGAGTAAGCAGTGGTGCAATGCCAGTACATGCAACTTACAGAGCCTACATGTAGAGAACAGACGACGCAACAATGGTGAAAAATGTTCGAGAAAGACGTCAGTAGAACTCAGATGGCATCTTCATTTGCCATTTTTATTGGGGGGGGGGGGCCCCTAAAACTTTAAAGATTAGCCAAATAATTGCACATGAATTGCCTAATCAATTAATTGTTGCAGCTCTATATTGTAATGATATGAAAGCACTCGATATCGGGAAATAATGATCTCTTAGTAGATACGTTTATGAATATGTATGTACTGTGACAGAGAGTATTACCCACCACATGGCGGTGCTGGTGATTGATTGATAATCTTCCCTTGATGAAGTTAAATCAGATTATCATTCACTATTTATTTTACACAAGTGCTAACGGGTATTAAAGGCCACACCCACCCGCCAGTGTTATGACTTATTACACCTCCTCTCAGGACCGTGTAAGGTGCATACAAACTACGCGTGATTGGCTCTACTGCACAGTGATGTCATCAGTGATGAAAGCCCACGTCGACCTGAGCAGAGGCCTGATGGAGCACAGGAAGAGAAAGCACCTGTGCAAGGTAAGGAGGTCCTTCAACACGTGTCAGTGATACAAAGATTCATCTATGTCGACAAATTAAGCTTCATGACAAACGGAACTACAACGTCACTACATCTGACCATTTCCAAATAGTATGAGATCTGTGGCTTCAAGTGATGTTTTGACATGTGACAGCTGGAATAGCAGATGTAAATCATAAAGATTACGATGGTTATGGAACCACAAAAGGACCAATGGTCACACGGTATCCCTAACGTCATCAGACGGCGATATAGAGAAAATCTATGATTTCAACTTTTATCCTTTTTTTATATATATAAATGTCTTTACCTCTTCCTCACAAAGTCCAACAAAGCAAACAACTGTCTAAGGTCTAAATCTACTGGTATCATCTATTTCACAAATAGACAACATAAAGAAACCAAAATATACCAACTCGGAAATTCATGACTTCTTAGAATTTAATATGTGAATAAATAGACAAGAAAATTCTTGTTGGGAAACGCGTAGCGATGTTTTAATTGGTTTGGAAATGTGTTGCAAGTATATAAGGTAAAAAAAAAAATTCAGCTTTACGCAACTATATCCCTCCTGAGATGCTACCCATGATTCATTTACATCCTTAAGTTTAGCTGTATGCTATAAATGATTAACTATTTCAACAAAAATGCTTGTATATGTTCAATAAACTTAACATTCCTCTTATAATGTAACTGGAAAGCACTGTTACCCACAACTCTCCTGTAGCAGCACTGTCCCCTTTACAGACACCACCCTTGGTTCGTGAGACTTAATTTAACAAAATCTTCCATAACAATAAAACCATGTCCCTCAACACCTCTCTGCATCACTGTAAGGGTATGACACGGCAAATGTAGAGTAAACTGTACCTGAGGACTTATTACCAAGAGTGTCATTAACTTTCTGAAAAATATTCATGTTAAGTTCCTTTGGTGAGACCGAGGACAATCCCCCCGCTCCGTGCGAAAGAAGAAAGCTGGAAGAACAAAGTGTTCCCGTGACTTTACAGTACCTCCTGACTCCAGAATGAGGAATCTGTCGATGCAGTTTGTTTGTGTTTGGGAGCCTGAAACTATTATAGTTGCCCAGATAAATAATGTAACAGTTCTTGGCCAAATACACCTGCAGTTAGAGAATTGATGATTTAGCATCTTTGGTGAACTGTTAGCTGCTTTATGTCCCCAGAAGCCAATAAATTATTTAATGTACATATATGGGCATGTGAGTAATATCTATAGACCGACTTTTAAAAATGTTAAACTTTTCTCAGCAAAACTTTAATATAATTGTATCGGAAATCATGTCATTATATTATAATATATTATATATACATAATATGTCAAAATATTCAGTCTGATACTATGACACTCATTGCACATGGTTACATATTTTTCAGTGTTATCATTCAGGTGCTCACCTTGGATTATCAGAATCCTAAACAAGTAGTTCATAAATCTATACGACACAAATCCCTGCTGAATTCACTTGGTTAACATTAAAAGTACACTCTGCTGGCTTCACCCTCTCAAACCTGTGGATTTCCTATAAATTCTGATGACTTATGTGGCAAGTTAACTGAATATCTCTGTGTCGAGAAAGGTTGAAGCTGCATGGGCCGGTAAATCGTCGAAAAATGTTTTCAGATGTGTTGCACTGGTGCATACGTTGGCCAACAACAAGAAATTTCAGTACAGTCATGCTTAAACTAGGCCTTTTCAACTGTAAAAATGTCCCGCAGAAAAAAACAACTCTACGGGATCCCGATAGAAAGGTCAATCTTCATATCATGTATCAAAAATCAGACAATCCACCCATTATTTATATTATTGGATTTTTAAAACCCACAAACCAATATCAGTATTTACATTTAAAAAAGTATTGGTTCAAAGAACAAAACAATAAATCGCTGAACTAACAAAATATGCAGCAGATGAATCGATACTGACATGTTGCTGTTGATAGTATTATTATTCGTATTATTATTGTTGCTGCTGCTGATGTGTTTGTCAAGCCACTGTGCTGTTTAAAACATAAGGACACAGATGGGATCTGTTCCCAGCCTTACTGTTATTCTTTAATATAATAATAATAATAATAATAGTGTGCCGCGCGCGTGCGCACGGAGCTGCTGCTGCTGCTGCTGCCGCCGCTCTGCGCGCTGTCCAGCAGGGGTGGTGCTGAAAAGCCGGAGCTGAGGCCTCTGGCTGGGATCAGGCCTCTCACATCTCCCCACGACAATACCGCTCACACACACGCACGCACACACACACACGCAAGCACACACACACACACACACACACACACACACCGAAACCCCTCTGCTCTTCAACGCACACCGACGGATGCTCGTGTATGTCGCGCGCCTCCAGCACCGGGGCCTGTACCGGACGCGCGCTATACGAGCTCAAATCACGGCGAGAGGACTCACGACCGAGGAGAAGCAGACACCAAGTTCAGTCTGGTGTGTGTGTGTGTGTGTGTGTGTGTGTGTGTGTGGTGGTTTTTTATATATATATTCGCCAGTAAAAACACACTTCCTATATCAATCTCGACAACACACAGGAACCCCCCCCCCCCCCCCTCCATAAGCCGCCCCGGTACACCCCCCTCCCCCTCCCCTCCTCCCACCGGACGACGGACGCGGGCAGCACCGAGGGCAGGTGCTGGCTCCGGTACCTTTTGTAGTCGGAGGAGAAAATGCCGCCGCTCGCCGGGTCGTGGCCGTACTCGGGCTCCCCGACGCTGGACGAGCCGCCCTTCTCGTCGTTGAACGCGGAGCTGGCGGACATCGTGGCACCGTGGCTCGCTGGCTGTGTCTGTCGTCGCTCGCCGAGCAGCGATGGAGGCAGCGGGGACACACGGCTCTTAAAGGCGCACACACCTCTCTCCTCTCCCCGGGATGCTCGGTGCAGAGGAGGGGGGGGGGGGGGTCACGTGATCGTTCACAGATTGTTGTCCTTGTGACCGGAAGTTGTGTGACACATGCTCGCCAGCAAATGGTTTTCCAAGGTTTTCAGGTTATGGTCGCATAAGGAACGACTGTTCTCTATTCGTTGATTTAAAAAAGGAATTTATCGAGTCATTTGTTTTAGACGTGCAACAGTTAATCGATATGTAATCGTCAAAAATCCCAGATTTCAGCTTCTTAAATTTCAGCTTCCGATTTTCCTTTGCTCCTCTGCAACAGTGAACTGAATATCTTTGGTGAGTGGACAAAACAAAACATTGTCTCGGGATTTGGGAAATAAGATCTTAATTCGTCACCATTTTATGACATTTTATGGTCCAAACAATAATCGATCCAGCTAGAAAGTAATCAACAGATTAATCGATTATGAAAAAGCAGCCCTAATTTGTTCATTGTGGAAAAAACTGAAAAAAGAAAGAAGACTGAAGTCATTTCAGTGTGCGGTGGTTGGCTTTGATCTTGACTCGGGATGGTCCTGTGGCCGGACACCGCCTGATCATCGGTGCTGGCTGTGCATGGGGAGTGTTGTACTCAGTACAAAAAAGTGTTTGGATTTCTGGAGATTGTCTTATTGAATTATTAATGTTTATGAACAACAACAGATTGTCTTTATCAAAAGACAATCTGTCTTTCCCAACTTGAAATAAGCTCTGAAAACTCTGAGCCGAGTTACCTGCCATCATTCTGGGACGTCCGTCGTGTCGTGTCAGATTTTTTTTTGTTTTGTTCTGGTTTGCAAAAAAAAAGCGTGGGCAGTCATGTGTCTCCTCGCGTGGGCATTACAAGGTCTCCATGATTTATTTATTTTTTTAAGTGACCACATGGTAAAAAGAAGCTTCACGTTGGATGGTCGCTCACCTCCACAATCCCTCACTGGCAACTCACTGCTTCTCTGCATGGATCTGGGTGTAAAGGAGCCCAAGTGCTGTATTAAGTCCATTGTGTCTGAGTTATTATAAAGTGGAACTGCTCCTGTCTGCCTCTTTATGGTAACAAACGCACGTGACATGTGAAACGTTAAACTAAAAAGAAGGCCACCGTTTCAACAAATCCTTGCAGAGTTTGTGCATTTAACACGTGGATTATTTTTCACATTACTTGAAACCACGAAAGCCATTTTTACCCTGAACAGCCCTGAAAATATAGGACAAATTATTTAATCAAATCAGGCCAGTTTGGTATCTGACAAAAATAATTGAAATGTTACAAATAATAAATTATACCAAAGGCCTGCTGTTGTTTTTTATACATAATTTATCTACATGAATATATAAACATTAAAACACTTGCTCTTTCTGTTGAGGTTGTTGACAAAAATTACGTGGAACTATAGAATATTAATAAAACATAAACGTATTAAAGTAGGGATATGAGTAGTAGTGATAGTAATATTCTATAGAACTGTTCTTCAGCTGTTGTGGTCCATAGTGTTGTAACAGCAACAACAGCTCACTTTATTACTGCCACCTAGTGGAGTCATAGACTTCCTGCAACACACTTGCCACCAGAGGACTTTGTGTTGAGGGAATAAGTTCACAGGGCTCCGATAAGGAAGAAGAAATATGAAATCAAAATTTCGTTATCTCCATCTGTTGGTAAGTTGGCAAAATACATTGTATATATCCTAGCCTATAGTCTTCAGACCAAGAATCTTATTTCTGTGGGGAAAATATATTTTTCTCATCAATCTGAAGCCGTTCCTTCACCCATCCAGATCTGGATAACTGAATAAGAGCATGTGAGTCGTTCTGACAATGGAACAAAGTCCTCTCTCATTTACTGTCATGTTCTGGATCTCTGGATGTAGTACGTCTTTACTGACAGAACAACAGAACAGATCAAGAGCTAAAAGAGAATAAACATAAAATAAAAGAGTCTGAGAGAGTATGTGAAATTTGACAGTAAATTAAATAAAATGTAAGCTCCCAAATAATCAACTTCAAAGATCTGAGTCATCATATTAACAGGTAGATTTAAGTATGTGAGGTGGGTGAAGCTCAGTCACTCAGAGGGGTAAAATGGTATCAGTTCAGTCTAAATACAATTTAAAAAGAGCTTTTCATTGTGCAGTTAAAAACATAACAGCCAAGAGATTATTTTTCTGTCTTTTTTGTTTAGTTCACTAAAAATAAGCAGTTTAATATTTACTTGAGAACTGAAACACCAGACCATAGATTTACCAGACTTATGAGCTGGGGCGACCCCTACTGGCAAAAAGTCACATTTATGGATGTTACCACAAAACGAGTTTTACAATGACAAACGTGTGCTTAATCATTCCTTATTCTTTTTGCATCATATATTTTTTTATATATTTTTGAAGATACCACCGGGGCTGGTTCGGCTGTTTTCCCCACGATCTGGCAAATTGAATATGCTCCACGTTTTCACAGGTAATAAAAATGTGACCAAAAAAATCGACAAGACGTCATAGGATATCATTTAGCTTCAGATAATATTAACCCTCTGAACACTAAACCATTTTTTTCGGACAAACTAGGCTATCAGAATATGTATGCTTCAGTGATATCACATGAATGTTTAAATAGTTATATGATCAAAAACACAAAATTAAAAAAAAACGGAAATTGAATCACACAGACATTCATTATAATGACAAAACCAAACAACAATGATGAAAAATGTTCCCTCTTGACAGCTGTTCTCTGAAGCATTGTCTATAAAGGAAAACACTTCAAAACATTTTTACTAATGCAAATCAAAAGTTATGTACATCTTTCTACAAATATGTCCTTTGATTTTCCAAACCAAAAAGTCACTTGTGTGGCACAGTGACACAGAGGAGTGTCAGTGGTAGTAGGAGGAAACAAGAGGAGTGAGAGGTCCTGTTTTCAGTGTAAAATCTTTTTTTCCACCAGTCGACAACACAGCGTCTGGTTGGTACAAGTCTGTAACAAAGCCTCTGATTGGTCAAAGTGTATCCAAGATAGACGGCTAGAAGCAACAACAAAAGTCTTTTACGTTTTGGAAAACGGGATGAATAAATAATAAATGATCATAAAAGTCACTCAATGTTGGATTTATCATCATGGACATGTTGCACAAAGTTCCAAGTACAAGTTCCAGGCCGCACTACAAATCTTCTGGAAGGGCCACGATCGCACGGAAGCCCTGCCAAGAAAGTGCTAGCTTTCCATCAAAACAAACCGTAAGTTGTTGGCATAAACTGATCAAATGTTATGAGGACTTTTATTACATCACGCATTGTCTGTCGCATGCGACAGGTTCGGGCTCAGTGCCACCAGATAAATGGAAACAGGAAGAGAGAAACGTGGTGCAGCAATAAAATCTGTCACAAAGTAACGACAACACTGATTATATTTGACCTTTTTCTCTCTGTCTCACACTCGCTCACTTGATGTTTGGTTGCCTTACATGGGCATGGAGATGTGATTGAACTCATTCACAATTTGAAAGTATCCAAACATAAATGAATAAATCTTCACAAAAACCTAAAAGCGAGGACTCAAACTAAATCGAGGATGCTTCACTTATACGGGTTTGAGAAAACATAATCTAACAGTATGGAGATAAGCCGAAGAAATAGGATCAAGATGAAATATGTTAGAATAAACTGGTTTATATATAATGTTAAAAAAAAGTTCACATTATAGCATCGTTTTTATGGCAGAGTTGT
This sequence comes from Scophthalmus maximus, assembly GCF_022379125.1. Taxonomy (NCBI): domain Eukaryota; kingdom Metazoa; phylum Chordata; class Actinopteri; order Pleuronectiformes; family Scophthalmidae; genus Scophthalmus; species Scophthalmus maximus. The sequence goes on along the minus strand of NC_061521.1, from coordinate 7,870,977 downwards.
AGATAGTGAATGCAGCTTTTTTGAAATTTGATGCATTGATTGTGAATCCGATGGCTTTCAGCCTTTAGCCATAAAAGCATCCCAGTCGCACTGTGTGCGGAGCCGAAGAATGCGTCAGCTAATACAGTTATTCTGGATGACAGTGCTTTCTTTCATTCACGCACCGGCTCGGACGAAATTGCATCACGCTCCCCGGACCGGCTGGTATGTCCATCGGTGACGGAGTGGAGACCTGTGTCCGCTGGAAACCTTCTGACTTTCAGAGAGAGGGTGCTCATAGATGCCAGCATACAGGCGATGTGGTAAAACTGTTGTTCGACAATCCCAGATTATAGATGACAAATTACCTGATTTTTTTCCCTCCCACCAAATACTGCTTCTGCTTTGTGATAAATAAATCACAACTTCAGTTTGTGTCTTCAAAATTTGTTCAAAACCTTTTAGTTCCAAGAGTTCAAGGATTCAACAGTCACCGTTACATGTTATCAAACTTTTAGCAATGACGTATCCTAAAATGTGTGAAAATGTTCGCGCTCACATGAGGGTTAAGGACCTTAGAAATTGAACACGGATCACAATCTGTGGCTCGACCTATTTCTGCATCCTCATGTTTTAATGTTTGCTTCTGCCTTTCTTGTCACTCACTGGGGAGTTCATCTCTACAGTATTCTGAAAGAAACATCTAGGTAGAATAAGGGAAATGGCCACAAGGGATGAGGGGTCCCCAGTAACATAAAGGTTGGGAATCACTGTGCAGAATCTATGAGGTTGCTGTACAGATCATGTCCTCTGACGGACAGCATTTGATTATCAGATTGTCTCCGGAAAAGAATTAAGTATCTGAATCCAAACATGATACCTTTTAGATTTGAAGCTATTCAATTGAAGTGCATTAGACAATCTGGCAGAGAACAAAGGAAAAGCAAACCTGGGGCAGGTTTGCAGGTGGGCGAGGAAGTCAGGAGATAACTGGCGGTGGAAAACCCCCGAGGATTACCGTCCCACAGGGAGACAGTCAGTGAGCAGTACACGGAAAAACCGAAAGATAACTCACAGAAATGAGCAAAAGACAGCGGCAAAGAAAGCAAAGGAGTGTATTTACCAAAAATGTTGAAATATTCCTTTAACTAGAGATAAGCTGTTTCCTAATCAAACTAAACCGGACACCAATAAAGATCACTCCGAAATGGAATAACATTAGAACCCAAAGACGCTCACATGACTGAACGAAGGAACATAAGCGAAGCGTCCCGACGATTCATGTCACAATGAAAACCTCATTATTGTAGAATTGCACTGGCTTTTATGGTAAGTCAAATTCTTTTCAAACCTTTAAACCCCTTTAAGCCAGGTGAAATATACGTTTTGATGAGGAGGATTGAGGAAGGATCGACAAAATGTCATCCAAAAGTCCAGATTTATTTTTTAAATACAATCAAAAGTTGCGTTGAAGGCAGACGTTCATGCCACAGCCACAGATCCACGACTAACTTCCTCCTTGTTGATGTGTAAGGCCTTTATCTGCTGACACTGTCGTTCACGAAACAGGGAGTCACGTGAGCCGTAGTAAAAAGGCCGCTGACGACGCAACAGGCAGGCGAGCACGTCTCAAGTTATATTTTTACCCGGCTGTGATGTATGACTCTTTCAGGTCACATTTCCTTTTGTGCAAAAAGTTGCTTAGGTAAGCTCCTCTGTCGGTTTAAATCAAATCACAGTGAGCCACAGGCAGGCCATCCCATGACGACAGGTCACAGACAGAGCATGTGATTCCTGTTTGAGATCGACATGTGGAAAAGGATCTGGACATGGGATCTGAAGTGTGAAAGAGGAAACGTGGGCTGAGAATCATTCTGCGGCGACGCTCTCCGACGGCCTCTTCCTTCACTTTTGTCCTCACTGAGCAACGTTTGGCCTTGGAGTTTTGACGAGTGGGTCAGAGAGGAAGTGAGTACAGATTAGAGTTGTGTGTCTGGGTTTGCATCAGTTTTTTTGGTCTACTCTGCATGTTCTCAGTGGAATGTAAACCTGGATTTGAAAGTGACACGTCACAAGTGTTGCTTTCTAAATGCTGTTTACCCACATCTGATGTGATCATACAAAAACATATTTCGTATTTAGTATTTAGTTTTAAACAACAAAGTCATGAATGTTATACGTGATTACTGTGTGAAAAAAGGGTTTATGTTTAGGATTAACTCCTACTGTAAATGAATAGTGGAAAAGGCCAGTAGGTCAGTGAGTGGACTTTGAGTTAAACATAAAACCATCAACATTTTTTGTTTCCTTTCATAATCAAAATCCAAGGCTGATCATTTGTTGGCTGGACACTAGTGTGTCGTCATGTAAAGTTGGTTTTTTTCGATTGTGTTTCTGTCCTGTCATGCTGCAAAAGTTTTGAAACACTAGGACTGTTTCCTTGTCTCGAAACCATCTCCTCCATAAATGCTCCTGCGGTGTCCGAGATCGCAGTTTCGCAGACATGTTTCTTACCTTCTGTTGTCGGTGGAGACCAAAACAGAGCTGAAAGGGGAACACCGTGCCTTAACATCGGGTCTTTTACTTAAAAGTTTTTGTGCTCAACTTAGCAGAGGCAGAATGAAGACATAAAATCGTGTTGGGCATTTAAATGCTGTTTACATTTTTAAAACTGAAGTTTGCAAGTATTGACCTGTAGCCTATAGAAGTTTTGTTTACAATTGCAATGTTAAGATGACGGTTCTTCATTGTCCACAGATTATGAGATTGAGATTGTAAACTGTACAAAATACTTTGCAGATTCAGATTTTTTTTACGTGAAAAACATGAAAATACCACGACGGAATCCTTCGCAGACATGTTTCTTACCTTCTGTTGTCGGTGGAGACCAAAACAGAGCTAAAAGGGGAACGCGGTGCCTTGACATTTACGGAAGATAGGATTTAACAGTCAACTGAAAGAGTCAAACATGGAAGTGAAAAAAAAGGAAAAAAGTTACAAATTTAATCAAGTTAAATTCTTTAATATTGTTGGGGTTCAGTACATGTGTACAAATCCTATTGCTACAGCCCTGTGCATGGTTAAAATTATAAATCAAGTCCCCCCCCCCCCCCCCCCCCACCAGCTTTAAAAAGGAAATAATGTGAGGGCCTCCAACCTCAGTGGTCGTGTGGATGCCAACCACCCAACCAGTGACACGCAGACAACACGCAGGCAACAGGCAGGCGAACTCATCTGCACGACTTCTCCCCCGTGGGTGTCCTCCCCGTCCGCGCGGCGCTCCGCCACGTCCCTGTCACAGAGGTCCCCCGGCCTGTCCGCTTCGTCCAATCAGAGCGCAGGTGGCGCACAGGAGCGAGCGCGCGCGCAGCAGCAGCAGCTCCTCTCTCCCTGCCCGCTCCCTCCTCCGCGCAGTTCCCGGACGCGGAGATTGAAACCCGACGTGAAGTCTGATCGGTCGTAGAACAAGTCAAGGGGCTAGAGCAGAACAGCTGATCCCGTACAAGTCCGATGGTGTTGGCTGCTGCTGCTGCTGCTGCTGCTGTTGTTGTTGTTGTTGTTGTTGGTGGTGGTGGTGGTGGTGGTGCAGGACGGTTTCCCCGATGATTGAAGTGTCGATTCCAACGATGGAGAGGGAAGTGGACGAGTCGGCCAAGGCCAAAAAGGTGAGGGGCTCGTCGAAGTCACTTTTTTTTCTTTAAAGAAAAGTGCCACGGTGATCGTCCGGTCTGTGCGCGCGCCGCGGCGCGTGTTGCGTGGCGGAGGCGCGCCGCGGCGCCAGGTGAGCCAGGTGAGCCAGGTCACCTGCAGGAGGAGCGGGACGCCTCGGCTCACTTTGATTTCCGTCCCGAGGTGCGGGAAATGCTCCGATCCGATCCTTACATTTGACTTGTTTTTTGATCACGCAAAAGTAATCGGGTGTACTCACCGACACCGAGTAAAAACTATCCGCGGATACCGCAATCTTACGAGCGTCAGGGGCCGCAGTCAGGAGTGTGCTGGTGTCAAAGTACCGGAGGGGAAGTGAAATCGTGCAGGGACACTTGTTAAACACACTCGCGGTGCACGTTGGTTCCCTGGTGTCCTGTTAGGTTGAAGGATGGTGAGACTGGGATTTCGAGCTGTACGTTGCTGAGTCAGATTTTCAATGGGGGGAAAAAAACACCAGCTCAGAATGCAGAACCTATTCTTGTACATCACAATTTGTCCATTTCATTGCCTATCTTTCAATTTGTCACCTGTCCATCCCTTCATCTAGGGATGGTTTATTAGGTATAAGTATCTAGTCTAGTCTATATGCAACAGTCGTGCAATTTAGTAGTCTAAAGGATTCGAGTGTCTGCTTATGTAAAAGTACAGATGCAATGTGAACTTAAAGTGTCCAAAGCTAAAGAACACATTATCTTGAATAGACCCTGACAGTGTCATATTGTATTTTATGGATCATTTGTACTGATGCATTTTGAGAGCTGCAACATAAATCAGTCAAACGATCGGCTGGCAGGAAGTGAATTAAGAAACCCTTTTGATAGTCGAGCAATCATTTTGGTAATTTTCTGTGTGACAATTGTCCAACCTCATACCGTCTCCGGCGTCTCAGGTGTGAGGATTTGTTGCTTTTCTTTCTCAAACACGATAGTAAGATGAATAATTTGGACCAATTTTGGACTGTTGGTCAGTTCAAAACAAGGCCGTTGAAAGATTTGTGGGGAATTTTGAACGGCATTTTATCACAAGTTGCACTTTTTTTTCTCAATCTTATACAGTAGGTGATAAAAAAAAAACTACCTCTGATAGGAACATACTCATACATATCACGCACAAAGTTATTGGCCTCCACACTTACACTAAATTATCAGAATGCTCTTCAGAAATGTGTCTTTTGCGCGGCAATTTAACAGTTAGCTCTCCGTCCACACGGGGACACTGAGGCCTGTACTTAAGAATCAAACTTTGTTTTTGGAACAGTTTGACAGACTGGAGGAAAAAAATGACTTGCAGGCAGTTCAGTCGAGGCTGTGGGACTGTAAATCTTCTGCTTGATATTGTTCAAATAAGGTGTGTGAGCGGGTCAGATGTAATACTACCTCCCATGAAGAAAAAGTATCTGTCATGCAGACAAACAGCCCTGTAGTTTGTATTGTGGAAGTATTTCATTGGGTGTATCATTTTTACAATCATTATCTTCTGTTTGGTTGGTTTAAATTTGCACCAGTGCGGCTAATGCATCTTATTTTAAAAACCAATCACGTATGTAAAAGGTTAATCTGTTGTAAACATTAAAAGTAGAATAACATAGAAATAACCATGTAAAGTAAAAGTACCTCAAGTAATATTTAGTCGTATTTGGGTTATCACCACTGTAATGGCCACTGTTTCTAACCTGAAAGAACCATTTTTATGTCGAGGGATGTCTGACTAATTCAAACTAATCTCAATGACCTGCCACGTTACGTTAGATATTCATTCATTCATCGTCTACCGCTTTATCCATTTAAGGGTCGCGGGGGGTCGCTGGAGCCAATCCCAGCTAACATTGGGCGAGAGGCGGGGTACACCCTGGACAGGTCGCCAGCCTATCGCAGGGCCACATACAGACACGGACAATCATTCACTCTCACATTCACACCTACGGTCAATTTAGAGTCTCCAATGAACCTAACCCCATTCTGCATGTCTTTGGTGTGTGGGAAGAAGCCGGAGAACCCGGAGAGAACCCACGCATACACGGGGAGAACATGCAAACTCCACACAGAAAGGCCCTGGTTGAACCGGGATTCGAACCCAGAACCTTCTTGCTGTGAGGCGAAGGTGCTAACCACTACACCACCGTGCAGCCCCTACGTTAGATATATATTATTATATTATATTTTGCACAGAAAAGTCATCTCTACAAGGTACATTTGCCAGATAATATCCATGTAAAATGCTCTAAATTAAAAGTACACAGTATCATTTGATGGAAATATCTTTTCCGTACTCCAGTAAATGTACTCAAGTATATAAGAACCTAAATATACATAGTTTTGATTGTGTTTATTTACCTCGCAGCTTTGTGCGAGAGGTTTTTCTGTGATTCTTAGCAAACTGGCTCAAGGCATGTGACAAGTAAGAGGGCAGAAAAAACAGGTGAAAAGTGCCAACTGAATATTTATTGGGTAAGGTAACATAACTATCTACTAAAGCATGGGGTGGGGAGAGTAGCTGTGTCAGCGTCGCGTGAGTGGCATTAAAGCATGTAAGTGGATTATGATTTATGGTTATTTATGATTTTTTTTAAACGTATTGACTAACTACATAGAGTAACTACACAGGCATGTCGGTCTGCTTTATTGTAAATCGATACATTTGTTGACTACTAATTGCCCAAAATTGCAGGTCTGTCGCTCAGAATAATGGATTTGAATTGCGCGCCTAGGACTTCCGGGAACTACCTGAAGTCTACACGAGTCACGTGATGTGCAAACATTCTGGACTTTCCTTGTCGCGACTCTCATTAAACGGCTCTGGAACAGGCCAATAGTTATCCTCTGGAGAGACCTACTGTATACAGGTGGCACCCATTACGCTCACGACCCTCCATGACTACAAGCTCCTGCAGGAAGAGGTCAGGTGACCTGAGCAGAGCGAGCAGAAGGGGAGGGGCTGTAACGAAATGCAGAGAATCCCCCGAAAAAAAAGTAGCACCACCTCGTTGCAAAACACTCCATTACAAGGAAGTGCTGCAGGACAAATGCTTCTTTAGTAAAAGTATTTAAAGCTACAGTGTGTAATATTTAGAAGAACTTTTTCACAGAAATTTGATATATTGTCCATGACTATGTTCGCATACGTATAGTCACCTGCAACAAAGAACCAATGGTTTTTCGTCAACTTTGAATGAGTTAAACATAGTAACGTGAGGTGGACCCGACCTCCGTGTGAGTCGCCATGTTAGCTGCGTCGTGTTGAATACGGTTGTTTCCCAAAGCGGTCCAGAATACGTCGCATTCGTGTTGACTTTTCAGCGCCGCAGGAAACCGGAAATGGAGTCAGCGGTGCGCCACCATAAAGTGTGTCGCCTGTCTGGGCCTCAGTTGGCAGGCGATTTTGCAACTTCACCAACCACTTTGCCGCCACAAAATTACACACTGTGGTTTCAGTTTTATCAAAATGCACTAAAGAATGAAATTGGAACATTGTCAAGTAGTTTAAACCTGATTAATTAAGATCTGACATGCATAGGACATAATGCAAGTACTGCAAATTCCCCTTTCAGAATGATGTATATGTATATATGTACTCAGTTTCTTTCCAACATGGCTGTTTAATGGAGAAAGCTGTAAAACATAGGTGACATTATACTGCTGCATGTGTCCCCCCCTCCCCCTGAATACTCTCACACTCCGACCTCTGACACACACACACACACACACACACACACACACACACACACACACAGTGCCACACAATACACTGGGGAGCACAGACTTGGGTGTGTCCTTGTGTGAAAAGGGACAGTTCAACATAAGCAATGTCTCAGTTTACTAACTCTGTTTCTGTGTTCCTGCAGTTTTCTGCAATGCCAGTTCATTGGCACGGCCATGAACTCTGCGTGGTTGTGTTGAACAAAATTACTATGGATGCCAGACTCCCAGAGAACAGCCACCTAGCTGTGCACTTGTTAAGAAATATCCCGTTCACGCCTTCATTTTAAAGAGAGTAAAAGGGACACTAGGCTGTGGAATGTGACACACAGTGAAGAGGACAGACCACAGTGTGCTGGACTCTCCTCAGTTAGGTTTCTTCAGCAAACTCACGTTACCTTTTCTTTAGGTCACTGATAGAGGTTTGTGATATGTGAAGTGAAACCTGAGAAAGACATCCTGTACTTTGTTCCTGTAGAAACTCTACTCTACGGGTTTCTTCCTGCAGCGACATGACGCATCATTTGCACTTCTTTGTTTTGATTCCTGATTTATTTTTTTTCAAGATCAAAACAACCCGAAACCGTAATGTGTTTCAGAGGAAATGTCCATGTGATGTTCTCAACACGGCAGCCGTCTGGGGTGTTTTTAGTGAGGGAGCCTGTTTAACGACACGTAATAGTTTGAAATGTATCGATCTGTGTACAGATTTATATTATTTAGTTTTCAAGTTGTTTTCACGGGGCAGTTTGTGTGGAGCGACACATTTGTCCAGATCGGTTGAAATGTCTAGTGCTGTTGACAGATGGAGGGCTGAGGGTCTTCTCATGTTGCTGGGGGAAATTATACACAATATATATATATATATATATATATATATATATATATTTGATCTTCACCTTTGCTATATGCTTTTGTCCAGTCCTACTGGTCAGTGTTGATGACAGTGTTTACACTAAAGTCTTGAGAGTGAAATCTGAAGCTCTGTGCCTCCTCCTGGTGGAGACATTGTGTTCTTTGTGTCTGATGTTACAAACTTTGATACAATCTAATTCTACTGCAGTTCATAACGGCTGCCAAAATGGGACTGTAATAACCGTAACAACTCATGTTCTTTTGCTTCAAGATGATTTGAGTCTGTATTATACTGTACAGTGAGAAGCAAACCTTTTTTTAATGTAGTGTTTTGAAGAGTATAATTTCTTAGCTAATACTCAGCTTTACCTGATACATGTTCTTTTAAATGTGGTACAATTTATAAAGGTTTGCCTGGTATTTGCTTTTTTAAAAATTGTCTGTTTGAAAATAATTAACTTCTTAACTTGAATGTCTAACCTGACAAACATCGTCTTCAGCCAATGGCGGGATGTTAATTCATAATCTGTTGCTTCTCCTTCCATCTCCTGTTCGCAGCTCTTCAGAGTCGAAGTCTTGTTTAATGAGAGGAAACATTACGTGCTCAGAAGAAGCAGCGAATTCCAGACACTGCACAGAAAAGTACGTACATGCAATGGTCACAGTTAATACATTGTTTCTGGATGACTCATGTATGTATGATATCACTGCATATCATGCGGTTAAATGTATAATTTTGTTTTAAAATCAGAGAGAACAGGTTACGTGGATTAACATGGGTGGACGCTTCATTTTGACAGTCGCCTGCATTTGTGAATATTTGTGCTGGGGTTCGAAACGAGGCAAGGAATGTTCCAAAAATTCAGAACATTTTATAAAAAAAGAAAATTCCAACACCTGCAGCTTAAGACATGCTCTGAAGCTCTCCAGTCGTCTAGCCAACTTGGCCCATGTCAAAGTCGCTCAGATCCTTACGCTTGCCCGTTTGCTGCTTCCGACACATCATCTCCGCAAACTAAACATTCTCTTGCTGCTTATTACATCCCACCACTGACAGGTGGCTTTGTAACGAGATAGTCAATGTTTTGCCCTTCTGCTGTCAGTGGATCATAATGTTATGGGTGATGGGTGTAAGTTACAATATGGAGAATTGGTAAATAAGGCGTTAAATTAAGGCAATTGTGACGTTAAAAAAAAAAGTCAAACTCGGTCGCAAACTTTAATTTCAACTGCAAAATCTATGTATCTTTTGGTGCCTGCAGCTCCGGAAGATCATTCCGATTCCCGACCTCCCGAGCAAGAGGAACCCCCACCTCAGGACCAAACCTCCGGAGCAGAGGATGCAGGAGCTGGAGGATTACCTGCAGGTAAAACACCCACTGACGTGGGCTCTTCTGAAGGCACAAGTAGCCTCTGTCCTGCTGCAATGTGTCCAATGTGTGATACTGTGTAGCTGACGGGGATTTTTGATCTAAGTGACCAAATACATCAAGTAAGCATGCAACCTTTTTTATATAGCAATAAATCATGTAAATACAGGGGTATCATCTTTGGTAATGCTTTATTTTGTGAGTCCCATTCTTTTCCAGTTAATTCCCTAGAAATGTTCCTCATAATTTCCTAATGTTAATTCAAAGAAACTATTTTATTCACTATTTTTTGCAGTTTTGTGCAAATTTTAAGGGCAATGAAGAAACTGTTAACTTTTAATATTAATATTTGAGTTTTTAAAGGTCTAATGTCTGGATTTAGAAGGGTGTACTTGCACAAAGGAAATATAAAAATATTATATAAATATAATATAATAATATAAACCTTTGAGAATGCAAGCTTTCACTCTCACACTTGACAAGCCACAGTGCTGAAAATATTTTAACCAAAAACAATTGTCTTTAAAAAATGTTGTCTTGTTCTCTGGCGGCCAGGACATCATCTACCAAAATGAAGACGTGCCACAGGTGCTGCTGGACTTCCTCCATGTCAGACACTTTCACACGGGGAACAAGATCAGCAGCATGGAGTAAGTCCTTCAGTCAACACTCCTCTGTCTGCTCCCAGAGGTGTTGGACATGTTGCTATATTTAGATCCTCTATTTTTGGATTGAGGGCAATGCAGCGAAATAATAAAACTCCGACAACATTTCTCACGTTCATGCAGAGCTGCAGCACCTACAGCTCTTACCCGTAATATACAGTAGCTGAAGAGCAGAGAGGAGGAAACAATAAATGGTTTACATGTGTCCTGGAGTGTCCAATTGACTATTAAACAAAGACAGTAATTAAAAAATGCAGTGTAATATAAAAGTACGCCTGCAAGACTTTTTTCATTGTTGTAGTTTTTAATCATCAGTTCATTTTTTGGCCCTCATGTCTCTGTTTATGTCTCCACTCTACTCTATTTGATATATTTATGTAGAGGTCAGGATATGACAAGAAATACTGTATCTTGACAATATTGATTATCCTCTTTGTCTTATCCTCTTGAATCAACAAAAGGAAGTTACTCTCCGTATCATAGTTGCCTATGTAATCAGGCTTTGTAGTTGTGAACATAATAATCTTTATTTTGACAGTGTCCTTCTAGAAAATGTCTAATAATTATGTGCTCTAATTTTAGATCACTCGATGATCTGGACAGTCGGGATTACAGGTGTGAATTTACTAGAATTTCCCACTCCTTGGAAATTATCCAGTAACAATATTTTTCTACTTTTGTGTCTACTTTTTTGTCTCTTCAACAGCCTCAGATTAAGTGATTACAGATGCATGAAAGACTACAATAAAAGTAAAGATGATAAAAACCAATGTTACAAAGGGATTTAGAAACGAAAAACATAACGGGAACATAAAGGGGTTTTGAGAAATAATTTTGAAAAATGTAAAAAGCCAAATGAGTTGGGTTGATTCTTATAGTGAAAGGTAAAGTATTCCCAAGTTCAGGGGCAAATGCACAGACTGCCCTCATTTTCACTGGCACCCGGTGAGACGACCTGAAAGTCTTTAAGTTTCTATTAGGACTCAACAAATGTTAACATTAGTAATATTACACTACCTAGAGCATGAGACTAATCATTAACATTCAGCTTTCGTTTTCCTCAGTTATCCGTTACCAAATCAGCGAGTGTTGGGGTTTTTTCACGATCCTTATCGCTCTGACCGCACATCAGGTAGGTAGAGCACACTGCCTCTGCACATCACAGTGTTAGAATTCAATCTCAAACAGGTTTAACGCAGAGAAACAGAGACTGAATGTGTCACTCTGTGCACAGTATAAACCCCCAGAGCGCTGTCTTTCAGGTCTTCCAGACATTGTTGTGGACGGGGTTCTTCAGGGATTTTACCCCCGGGGTGTCCGGGTCAGCTTCACTGCCCCCGCTCTCACTGAGCCTGACCCCACCACCTCTATAGAGGCCTGAGATGAACTGTTACATTTGCGGTCAAAATGCATGTGTCAGAGTACACAATGTACAAAGTACACCAAATACACAATGCCAGCAAGAGAGATAGATGAAAAGATTGTTAGCCTGCAACTATAAAAGAATAGTTTTTGTGTGTTGGGCTCCAGTGGGACTGAAACCCATCACCCAGCCTTTGTTGTTGTGATGTTGAAGTCGGACTCACACAATAATGCGAGTCAGTGTTTTCTGTTTTAGCTGTGAAGATGACACGCAAACCGATTTTAATGCAGCCAAAAGCAACTGCAAGTGCGAGTGAAATGCATACTTTTGTGAATTTTACTGTGTGAGATGTGAGTTTAATTTTAAAATGGAAGATGTGGTCTTACTTGACATTTATTGGAGAAATACGGTTCACTTTTTTATAATATTCTTGTTCACAGTTTTTGTCTGTCTAAGTAACAGATTGAGAAGTAGGGTGTGACAGAAAAAAACCCCACTTGCATTTAGTGAGGCAGGACAGTTTTTGTCTCATGTCAAACAATCAGTCTTCTACATGTAACCATATGTTTTTGGAGATGGGGTATATGTTTGTTGCTTTCTGAAATCCTTTTATTTATGTTGAATCTGTAATAAAGTATCAAACACAACTCGGCCTGCGTGAGTTCTCTACATTAACCCCAGGTGTAGAACAAGAAAATCAACATTCCTCTGTGGGGGAAACTAAAGGCAGCAGGAGACACTGACACTGTTTTTTTATCCCATGTCATAACACATTATTGTATGAAAACACAACTCATTTTTCTAGTCAGAGAAAACATGAGACTTCTGATTTAACATGGTTCATTGTGTCAATTTATTGAGGAGGAAAACCCCCTTTTTTTTTTTTTAAATCAGTACATGACATTGGATATTTACAAACGATATATGTTCTGTAGTGGATGTCATTATGTCAGGGTGTGTTCCCCACAGCTGCCTAACCTGTTCTCGCCTCGGCCTTGGGTAAAATAGTTTACAAGCAGCAACAAGCAGTTCAGACAGAACATGTAGGCTCACATGCCTGGAGGACAAAATGTAGGGAGAGTTGGTCTGAGTCTGTAATTATGTTAAGCGATTCTGGTTTACTGGCGTCTAATTGGCCTCTCCTTTGGTTCATTTCAAGTCCAGGCCGGACACATGCTGTTTGAATAGATACAAAGGACAAAATTAAGAAAGAAAAAAAAAAAATCTCCTTGAATAAATTATTAGTTTTTTAAAGATAAGATGAGTTGAACCTTTAATGAGCTCCATGGGGGAAATGCGGGTACAGCCCAAGGACATAATGAGTGAAGGTAAAATAAGAACAGAATAAAAATATTTTAAAAAAGATATCAAAAAGATCTCTATGAAAACAATTAGACACACATAACACATATTTACAGCTGCAGCAATACACCTAATAGTTATGTGCTTGAACTACGTAATGCTGCAATACTAACTTAAAGTGACAGAATGATGCAGCGATGTCAAGTAGCGGCATTTCATAAATCATGGTGTGATTTATGAAATTACAAATACAACGAAATTCCCATCACATCAAGAAATGTCATATTTTGTCACATATATACGTACATATTGTCACACATTCCAGATACAGGCAACAGCATCAGATCCTCACATTGAGAAGCTATAACCAGAGGATGTTTGGCATTTTTCTCTAAAAAAAAATTAAAAAACAAACCTTTCATGATAATTAATGCTCTGTCATCCACTCATTCGTTTTTAAGAAATCATTGCAGCCTCGGTTTTCAGTTTTCTTTTTGTGCACATATCATATCTTTTAGAATGTGTATTTATTTATTTTTAAGTCACGAAACAAATAGATAAATAAAAGGCGGAACATTTGAACTTCTTGACAGGTAGTACAAGCATAGGTCTAGTTATATTCAAGTGTCAGTAAGTAAGCCATGACCAGGATTCACAGCAACACCTGGCAAGCCTGGCATTTTTTTAATGTATTATTATTTATAGCTGTCTGACAGAACCTTTTCCTGCTGTCACTTGTTAAATCATCATCCGATTTACAGGGATAATCCGAATCCAAAAGCATTACTTCCGGGAATTCGGATGTACAGCCAACAACGCACGAGACGGATTATGTGCAATTTAAAAAAAAAAAACGACATCAAAATTAAACGAGCTCCCAGAATCCGTCTGGATCCGAGGCTAGTATCTCCCTCTTGTTTTCACTTAAATTCAAGACTCGAACCAGTTTAAGAAAGTGTACAGCGTGTACAGGTATTTACTTCTGAGCTGGTGCACAAACGCGCATGTGCGGCTGCGGTCGACGGAAGCCGGTGTGCGCGTATGCGTGCGCGCCGCTCCTTCAATGACTTGCATTGACTCCCGGATCTCCGGCTTTCGTCTGCCCGCGCCGGCTGCACCCGCACCCCCGCGAGCTGGATGCGGCGCGACTGAAGTGTCTCGGTGGGAAACAGGGCTCTCATTTCCCCCACGGTCGAAACCCCGGAAGCCCGCGCTCTTCGATCGGTACGTGCCGCCAACGAAAAGCAGCCTGTGAAGTGAAGCTGCTTCGCGTCCTCGCCGCCGTAATGAAAGCCGAGGCGTAAAGCTGTCCCGTGCTCGAAAAGTCCGCGTCGGCTGCCCCGACTCGAGATTAGCTCCGTGAGCCGAGCTCGCTCGAGCGACTGTCGGATGAGCTTTGACCGACTGTCGCCCGAGAAGACGCTGCTGGGGTTAGCATGTGAGCTAACACGACCCCGGGGTCCACGTTAGCGGGAGACGAGCCGCGTCAGCGCGGCTCCGGGCGGCGAGGGGTTCTCCCCGCGCTGCTGGTGGCATCGAGAGCAGCTTCTGACCCCGGCTCAGTCCTGTCGTGTGTATCCGCACACCCCTCCGTGTTCCTGGCTCACTTGCGGCTTTGCGTTGATGCATGTTTTGAACGTGCCAATCCGATTGTGTGTCGTTTCTGCAAGCAGGGCGTTTTGAGTTCAATCGCAATCTTGAATCCTCGGTCTACTGTAACATGTCAGTTTCCCTCCAGCCCGGGCGCAAATGTGGAGCTCACAGACTGAAGTTAAAGACAAATGACGGGGGAATTAGTGGTTTTTATACATATACTGTATGTTGTGCTCTGCAACTAACTTATATACACTCACTGAGCATTTTATCAGGAACACACTGTACCAACACTGTGCAACGCCTCCCTACTCCTCTTCAGTTTTTTCGTGACACTGATTCCTCCAGTGGCCCCGAGAGCTCACAGCACTGCGACTGGAGGAAAAAAAAGGCATGCAAATAGACAAAGCACAAGCAAATTAAGAAAAGGTCTTCATCAATTCGAGGCGACGTACGCAGCATTTAGAAAACACGCTGCAAACACCGCAACGCAATTGAGAAAAATGCGCTATTAAGGTTCTCTTTCCGTCAGTGGTGTTGGAAAATTAAGGTAAAAGTAAGTGATTTTCATTTTTTTTTAATTTAAATAAAAAATCTGTCGACACGTCCATACGTATGGATCGCCTTCAAGTGTCCTCTGGAAACACTTCCGTTTCGTTGTGGTCTAGTTGCAGTGCTTTTTGCAGTGCCGTGAGCTCTCAGGGCCACCGTACATTCCACAAGATGTTTGGTGAACATTGCTTTTGGATCGTGAACTCGCTGGTCGTGTTCATGAACCCAGTTTTACCGGACTTTTGCTTTGCGACATAGTGCATCGTGATGCTGGAAGTGGCCATTAGAGGATGAGAAAATAGTGGACACATAAAGTGATGCACATTGTTAGATCCCCAAGTATTCCCCTGTACAGGAGGGCATGGACCAGCTCTCCGTTTAAAGGTTCAGATCCCTAGACCTATCGAGTATTACTCCGAAATAGGATTTCTCTATGGAGTAGTTAAGCTGGTGGCGAGGAGATACGCCTAGCTTCTAACTGCCTGCATCCGGACAAGCTCAATGACAAATCCTCGGATAGGCTGTGTGGCAATCTAAACTTTATCTATTGGTATAAAGTGAGCGAAGAAAACATTCCCTGTCCAACATCTTATTTTTATATCCTCACCTACAGTTGAGAGATATAATGATATATATATTGATAATGTGGCCATCTTGCCATGTTGTGTATGTTTGGCGTTTAATTGGCAAAAGTTGAGCCCCTTAATGTCATTACAGGTAACCACAACCAACCAGCAGATCAGTGTTTAATTATTATATGGGTGATATGAGAGACAACTGAGAGGCGTCCTCTTTTGCAGGAGTGAGTGTGGGAGCATCATGTGGAGGAAGGCTTCCGCAGCGGCCCTGCTGGCGCTGGCCGTTGGCTACTTCTACAACGGCGGCCCGGACCTGCCCGAGCAGATTTTGCAGTACATCAACCTGCCGGTCTTTCGGTCATCGTCTCACAATTTGAGCGGGGAGCAGGTGATCTCTGCTGCCTGGGAAGCTCTGATAACGTTACCGACCCGGCGGTGGAGCAAAGTGGCCGTAGGGTGAGTCTGAGTTGAACTCTCACACAGATTAATGTAAGAAAGTTGTTATTTATTTCTGCATCAGCGCTCCCGCAGCTCTACTGTACACAGTGGTATGTTGAGAGGTTGCCTCTGCTCATGAGAAAGAATTCACTATCAGGAGTGGGTTCCTGCTCCAAAGGCGTGGTCCAAGACCGAGGCGTCCCCAGTGATAATATTACTGTCCATACCTAACCTGTGTTTGGGGAATGACTGGCTGCAGCTGCAGGAGTCATCAGAGGGATGGACAGATGGTTTCTACCAATAATAGGAAGTGAAGGGAGAGAAAAAACAACTTTCTTTTTGTTTGGGAATGGAAATATCTTTCTTCAGAGCTACACTTGAAGTAACTTTTAAAGTTACAGTAAAACTCTTTCAGATTGGAAAATACATCTAAGTGAAACACAAACATTTTGGGAGGGTGTATTTACAATAGGGGTGTAACCTGCTATTTCACCAATAAAAACAATATCACATAAACTGCCATTCGTATTTCTCCAAAACCGTGGCAATTTCCTCTGCCGTCCAGTGTGAATGCCTGCGTCGACGTGGTCGTCACCGGAGTGGGTCTGCTGCAGGCTCTGGCTGTGGATCCCGGCGCCGGCCTGGACCACGAAGTTCTGCACTCCAAAGAGGACTTGAAGGAAGCATTCATCCATTACATGGGCCACGGGGCAGCCGCCGAGCGCTTCTTCAGCGACAAAGAGGTCTTTCAGAGGATCGCACGTGCCGCAGCAGAATACCCCGGTGCGAAGGCAAGGCTATCTCAATCCCCAAGATTTCTCACAAGCTGAATTATTTTAATTTTATTTGATTGCTTATTAAATCACCTTCCCTCTGATGAACTTCTTGCTTTTTCTCTTCCTTCCAGCTGTATGTGGGAGGGAACGCTGCCCTCATTAGTCAGAAGCTCGCCTCCTTCTCCGATCTGATGGTACAGTATGTTTCTACTTCTGTCGTAAACTCTTGCACTTAACTGTAATTAATAATCTATTACAGATTTCCCCGGGCCATGAGCATTAAAAATTCAAGCTGGCCAGTTGAACTAGAACCAGGTATTCAGGAAATACCAAGTCATATTTGAGTGCCGCTCTTTGCAGAAATCCACAGAATATTGTGGGGGGGGGAAATGTGAAGAGAAGCACAAGAGAAGTGTTTTTATCAGATTAAAATGTGCCTTTTCAATGACAGTATTATAACAGTATTCAGAGTCCATGGACTTAAAATATAATTTAAATCATTCTGACTTATTTAGAACATCTTATGAAGGACAGTTTCTGTCAAAATCCCCATGGATGAGAGGGTCACGTTATGCGGAGAGTAGGAGCGTCAGGTCAGAGTTCAATAGGGCTCACGTGCCCTTTAGCTAAGTTAATGTTAGAGCAGGTGTATGTGTACTTAAGTGTTTTTCTCGTTATTAGGTGTTTTTTGTATCCCACCACCACCATAAGGGAATATTTACGTGAACTAATTAGACTGGGGTCGGCTATAGATGTCCAGAACGTCGGTTGGGGGACACTGTATTCCTATGACAAAAATAAATGTCAGGAATGAATAACATCAAGTTCTGCACACTAAATGTGAAAAGGAATCCATCATCCTATAAAGCGGAAGAAAATACTCAGCTTTCTCAAAAAAGACAAGGTGCAGATAGCTTATATCCAAGAAACCCATCTAGTGGATGAAGAACACATGAAACTTAAGCGCGATTGGGTAGGCCAGGCTTACTATTCCTCATTTTCTTCAAACAGCAGGGGGGGTCGCTATTTTGATCCACAGGGCCATTCCATTTGTACTCGACACATGTAAAAAGGATCCACAGGGCAGATATGTCCTTGTTCATGGCACAATTTATGGTGTGCATGTTACTATGAAGAACATATATGCCGCTAATCCACCTTCCCCTTCATTCTGGACAGGTATAGCAGCAGTCTTGGAGGGATATAAATGTCTTTTTACAGTGCTGGGGGGTGACTTTAACTGTTGTTTAAACAATAAGCTATACAGAACCCCTACAGATACAAATAGAAAAACAAATACAGGTGCTTCCCTAACTAAAATGTTAGATGACATCTCACTGATAGATGTCTGGTGGACTTTGAATCCGTCAGCAAGGGACGTTTTATTCCAATCCACACAATTCCTATTCTCGAATTGATTATTTTTTCTTGCCACCGCAAATCATGGGACAAGTGATGACATGTAGTATAGGATCTATTCACATCAGTGACCATGCCCCAGTTTACCTGGAAATGATGATCAGTGAAATGACACCTGGTATACAGAGATGGCGATTCCCATCATACTTATTAAATGACAAGGAATTTAGGAAAAAGATGGAGGCGGAAATATATATTTTTTTCGATATGAATGACATCAGTGAAACTAATCCGGAGTTTCTCTGGGAATCTACAAAAAGGCTTACATCAGAGGATTCACTATATCATATATGTCACACAGAAAGAAAATGTTGCAACTTAAGCAAAGCGAATTGGAAAAGGATCAAAAAAAGGCGGAGTGTGTTCACAAATCCAACCCAACTAAATCAAACCTCATTAAAGTACAGACTATTAAAGCAGCACTAAACTCAATTTTAAATGAGAGGGCTTCCAGGTCATTATTTTATCAAAAACAGCGACTTTACGAATATGGGAACAAACTAAGCAAATACTTAGCACGTCTTATAAACAGTAAACAAAATTGTAATACCCTAGCAGGGATTTTTGTAGCAGGGTCTAGAAATTGTGCTATACTAGCACTAAGAGACTGACTTTTTGTGAACTATAAAAAAGCAAAACTGGAGGTTCAAAACAACTTCATTGTTTTTAACACATTAAATACTAATAGGTCAGCACCTTCGCCTCACAGCAAGAAGGCTCTGGGTTCGAATCCCGGTTCAACCAGGGCCTTTCTGTGTGGAGTTTGCATGTTCTCCCCGTGTATGCGTGGGTTCTCTCCGGGTTCTCCGGCTTCCTCCCACACTCCAAAGACATGCAGAATGGGGTTAGGTTCATTGGAGACTCTAAATTGACCGTAGGTGTGAATGTCCGTATCTGTATGTGGCCCTGCGATAGACTGGCGACCTGTCCAGGGTGTACCCCGCCTCTCGCCCAATGTTAGCTGGGATTGGCTCCAGTGACCCCCCGCGACCCTTAAATGGATAAAGCGGTAGACGATGAATGAATGAAGATTAAGATCTACTTCAGACTTAAGAATCATTTTTCACTTCTGGCTCCCATTTTGAGGAACCCAGATTTCCCCCCCTCATGCCAAGACTCAGTGTTTAAGCTATGGCACGAAAGGGGCCTTGATCAGCTTGCAAAACTATATGAGGAAATACATTTCAGTCCTGGGGGCTTGAAAAGTAAATATTCTACTACTTACAAAGACATTATATACCAAAAAGCTTATATGCTCCAAATTCTCAAGCAGCCCATACAGAAGCAATTTATTTCTTATATTTATGATGCTTTTAGTTTAAATTCTAATTATTCTACGGATCACATCCGAAGGCAGTGGCAGATTGATATAGACTGTGCGTTAGACGAAGATAGCTGGGCATCAGTTATAAAAAACACACATACTACTATGAGCTATAATACTGACAGAGAGACATAATTAAAAATCGGACACAGACTTTATTGTTCAACATTGTCAACAAGAAGCAGACTGGGTCGAGGCTCTCCTAAATGTATTAAATGCAAATCGGATATTGGAACGTATATTCATATGTTTTGGAAATGTACAAAGATACAAATATTTTGGGTGAACGTGATGGATGAGATTGTTGCTTTGATTGGATATAACCTGGAGCTATCACCCCTTGAGTGTATTCTGGCAGCCGACAATGCAAGTAACAATGCCAAACTGGTTGGAAAACTGCTATACATAGCAAGAAAGACTTTTCTCAAGTCCTGGACTGGACGATTGGTATAAAGGGGTATTGAGAGTACTCCCTCTGGAAAAATTGACATACACCCTTCATGAAAATGTAGAGGGATTTATTGACATATGGCAGCCTGTCTTGGTCATTGTGGACCCCTCTGGTCTGACCTTTGCCCTGTAATATTGGAGATTAATGCAATGTGAATGTACATGTCCATATGGTGGTGTATGTGTGTGTGTGTTTGTTTGTTTGTTTTTTGTTTTGTTTGTCTCATTATTTCTTTTGTGTTGTATCTTGATTTTGATGTCTTGTTCCCTGCTGTTTTTGTGTTTTGTTAAAGCAAGTAAAAAATTGTAAAATGTGGTTCTGTATATATATTCAGAACTTAATGTGATTATTGCCAGAACCTTCAATAAAAAAAACAAAGAAAAAAAAAATCCCCATGGATATACAGCAAACAATTCCCAAAAGGAAATTAGTCCACTCCATGACAGAACATCACATCGGTGAACTAATTTGGTTGAGTGTCAATATTTTTACTCCCCAGGTTTTGTTATGTGGGCCAGTTGGTCCTAAACTTCACGAGATGCTGGACGAGCAGATAGTCGTTCCCCCAGATTCTCTGCAGGAGACGGACGAATATCACCTCATCCTGGAATATAAAGCAGGTAGAGGGAAAAAGACGCTGCAGCTTCTACAGAACCTGTTGCATTCAATGAGATCCCTGTTAGTTCTCATTGTTTTTTCGACTTCCTTGTGTCCAGGTGAAAAGTGGGGCTCAACTCTGGCACCTCAAGCCAACCGCTTCATCTTCTCCCACGACGTGTCCAACGGCGAGATGAGCTCACTGGAGACGTTCGTGGCGAGTCTGGAGGAGTTTCAGCCCGACCTGGTGGTCCTGTCGGGGCTCCACATGATGGAGGGTCAGGGCAGAACGCTGTGGGAGGAGCGGCTGAAAGAGGTCACTTTTCACAATTGTCGCCGATTTGTCGTCTTTGCACGTTTCGACCCAATTCACTGCAGAGCTCATAGATGTTACTAGTTATTTTCTTTCTGATATCACAATGGATTCAAGTTGAATCGCTGTATTATTAAAAATCCATAACATCCATCACAGTAATATAAATGTAGATATATTTAATGTAGGCACTTATGTTAGTTTGTATTTTATTTAGTTAGCACACATAATGCAACAAGGATAAACAATATTGACAGTACATTACTGTTGATTTTATTTATCCTAAGTAAATGATTACTCTAATTCTAATTCTAATTATCTGTTCCATAATTTAACGCCAACAATTTAATCATTTTATGACAGGGATAAGACCCTTGAGATTAACAAACCTGTTTCAAGGGGGTCCTTAATACAAAATACAGTACATATCACACAGCAGCACAGTTCCGCTCACCCACACACAAGCCTAACCCCTCCCAAACCATTAACATTTGCATAAAGAAACCCACAAATATACATAGTAAATATACTTACATGTACACACACTTAAATGTATGCATTAATTTATACACATAGAATTAGAAGCAGGAAGAATAGAATTCAAAAGAGTACATCTCCTTTTAATCCAATTTTTAGTTTTTCGTACACTGAACAAATACCTCAGATCCTATTTGCTCTCTTGTATTGAAAAACTTTTGAGCAGTGACTTTGATTTTGCCCTGAACATTATTTGCGTTATTTTATTACATAGTAAATCATTAAATATCATTGCATGGAAATTTTGAAACAATGGATTAGTGTGATGATGTTCACTGAGCCAAACTGTAACTGTTAACAGTTATGTTTTATTATTATGTACAGTTTGTCTACATGGTCACAGTTAAATTGCCTCCTCATTGCAGGCAGTGTCAGCCATATCTGAAATCCGCAAAGACATCCCCATCCACCTGGAGCTGGCGAGCATGACCGACAGAGACTACATGAACAGCATCATGCAGGAGGTACATGTGGAAAACGGTTTACTGCAAATCTTTCATGAAGTCCAATGTCCCCCTCGCAGAAAAGACAAATGTGCTCAAATTTCACTATTCCCTAAAGAGGCTTGTATATTTAATTAAAGTTGTTTTTTTTATCTTTGTTTCCTGTTAGCAGGTTATGCCCATTGTCAGCTCCATCGGGCTGAATGAGCAGGAGCTGCTCTTCCTCTCTCAGGCCGGTGAGGGACCTCACGCAGATGCGGCCTGGAAAGGCATCCCGGACGTGGGCCGCGTCAGCGACATCCTCCTCTGGATCCTGGAGCAGCACGGCCGCACGGACCCGTCGTCGGAGGCGGATCTCACGCGCATTCACTTCCACACGCTGGTCTACCACATCCTGGCAACAGTGGACGGATACTGGGGGAACCAGGCGGCGGCGGTGATGGCCGGAGCGCGAGTGGCCAGCTGTCAGGCCTGCGGTCTCCAGTCCGTTGACGTTAGCAAAGTGGAGCTCAAAGCCCCACTGGAGTTTCACAGCTCGCACTTTGAGCCGCGGGAGAAGTTGTCCCTGAACCCAGCAGAGCCTGTTGCAGTGTGGCGCCGCGGCAACGTCACCTTCCACCTCACACCCGTACTGGTCTGCAAACAGCCGCTTCGGACAGTCGGCCTTGGGGACGCCATCTCGGCGGAGGGACTCGTTTATTCCGAGTTAAAGACCCAGCAGCCCTTCTGAGGTCTGTGCTTCAACCTGACGCTCTTTGTCTGGGAGATGTTGTTAGGATGAACTGAAAAAGACCCGGTGACGTTCCGCCTGCAGCTGCGGTTGCTGGGTCGGTCATGTTTTCTGAACCAGGTAGTGCGTCGTCCTTCCCACAGCTCCTCAGAGTGTAAGAATGTGATCGGTGGCGACAGTTTTAAATCCTGCCGGATGACTCCTCCAGCCTGCTTCGGGTTCCTCTATGCTCTCTCTCCTGTATCTGACCAGGCTGTGAGGTGGCCGAACTCTTTGCACATGGCACAGATAAAAGCCATCTTCACAAACTCCCTAAAGAGGTTTGTTGGCTCACCTAATTTACTTTGACCTGCATATCGGCAGCACACTGTGCCTTGGGGAAATAAAATAATAGCTATTATTCAATATTTTATTCCTATTTCAGAGCCAAACAAACTTAATAATAGTTTTCACGTGAGTTATCCCTCAGAGATATATAAACACACAGATCAGTAGCTGATGAGGGTCTTAATATACAGTAGAATCTCAGTGGTATTCTTGATGTTCTTTGTTTCTCACCTTTCAGTGTAGTCAACGTCAAAATAGTCTCAAGAACATTTGAACATTCACTCTCCGTATCCGACTTTCGCAGATATACTTGACATTTTTGTTACTTGTCCTCAGAGGATGAAAAATCCGCGAGTGTGTGACAGCTTTTGTGTTTTTTCAGTTATTTGGTCCAAACACTCCCACTTTAAAGATGTTTTGGAAACTCTGACAACAGCACAGACAACCGTCGACTCCGATGCAGAGTCCTTTTTTGATCGACTAACGTTACACGTATAAATGCCAACTTAAAACATGATTTTAAATGGGATTCTCATGTATGTAGTAAAGCTCCGTTTACAATCTGATGTCAGCTAATTAAAACTATTCAGTTGGCAATAAGTTGAAGGTTAAAATAAAATTTTAAACTGGTGTCGGTCATATGTTATCAGGGTTACTTACTTGTTTGTTTGCTTCCTGTTTTGTTTGTACAAAATTCTTTTCAGCTATTGCTCTCCCTCACTTCTAAAATGTGATGATGTGATTGGCTGGAAATTCTTAAACGCTTCCAGTGTAACAAACTGCAAGTCAGATTCCTGTTTCAATTTCTATCATATCAGTAAATTATGCATATTCATGGGTTGCTGTTTTTTTGTGAGTTTACTTCGACGCCTGAATCATGTACGATGTACAGTAAGTTCCGATCAGAACAATGTGTTTGTATACCTCAAATGGCCACTGACGGCATGCAATAATATTGGAGTCTTAATGCAGACATTGACCCACAAGATGTGTGGTATTTAGCAGATTTAATTCTTTGCACTAGTAGGAAGTGGCAGGTGTTCCTGCAAAGGTGAATGTAACCTTAACCCTTTCCCACTCCCACCCATTTATTTTAAGCAAGTACAATCTATTCGACCTTACTCATTTCATTGTGTCATGTTTTTTACATTTGTAACTGTCAACAGGTTTCATTTACTTGTAGTTTGTCATTAAAATCTTCATGGACAGTAGAGTTCTGCTCTGTTGTGATTGTGTTGCTGCAGAAAAATTGCAGATATTTGAGTTTGTGCTGAAATGATTATTTGAATAACCGATTCCTGGATTGACAGAACAATAGTCAGTAAGTATTTTAAAATCCTTTGCCCATAAACAATACCTAACATTCTAGTCCCAGTTAGCAAAATGTGACCAAAACATGGGTCATCTACTATCTCCTTTTTATTCATTAATCAATACATTCAATGTTAATAGAAATAACTTTTGGTTAAACAGTAAGTCATGTCTTGTAGTACACAAACGCCAATTGTGCTGTAAAAGCATTAATATTTCTTGAGCTCTTGTATGTTTTATTGTATTTGTGTGGACTAAAGGTGATGAGAACAAGTTGTCCTCTGCTTATATGCAGTACATTGTCTGCGTAACCAGCTTCCCGAAGCAGGCGACCGCCTCAGGGCCTCTAACCAACAGAAGTATGTCTTGCTGTGATTTGATTTATTGAAGGTGTATTCAGGAGTACGCTTCAATTGATCACACCGTCATGGCTCTTAATTCAGCCTTGCCAATAACTTAAAATATCAGAAGTGTCAGTGTTGTCAGTCAACAAAAAACTCAGTTTGAATATGTCAACTTGGGCTTCACCGAACATGATGGGTGTTTTTTTTTTGGGCACTTTATTCACAGAACAATCGAGTGATTATTAACCTGTTACCACACTCCAATGTGAAAATAGTGTTCCCACGTAAAACAGTAACTGTTCTTCAACCCTTCAGATTGCAGTCATCACTACACTTTCCTCTGAAAAGGTCACATTTTTACAACAAAAAAGTCAAAATGATATATATTTGATACTTTGCAATAAAAAAGGGACTGTGCATAAGACCCGTATGTTGCACCTTTTGGAACCACAATCAAATTGTGTGTTTCAACAGTTGTGGCAGTGATATTTGCGATACTAAAATTATTTGCACAGATGCAACCAGAAGACGTTTACAAAGAATGTATAAATCAAAGTTGTGTTAAGACTGTACAAGCAGCGAGACCCAAAGCTCGAGCATCCCACAGGTGGGGGGGTGTAGGTGTTGAAAAGAAAAACAGGAACTCGATTTTCAGACCAGCTCGAGGGGCCGCGCGATGGAGGATCTGACAGTCGATACATATCGACATATATCGTCTTAGGAACAGTTTTCGTGTCACGTCATCACATCATCCCTGGGAAGGGCGGGGCCGGATCGCGACCTATGCGCGAACGCGGCTTCACCTGATTGGCTTAAAAAAAACGACGCGCGACGTGCACCAAAAAAAAAACCCCAAACCGCTGCGCGACGTGCACCAATCAACGCCCCGTGCGTCGGTGGCTCGCGCACGCGCACGCGCACGCCGCGTCGACGTTGACGCACGGCAGCGGCGGCGCATGCGCTACGGAGATAGCGGAGAACGCAGCGCCGCGCAGCCTGGAGCCCCGGAGAAGCCGACGCCGCCGCTGCAGTCTCCACCCCGGACCGCCGCTCGCTCGCCCACCCACCCACCCACCCCTCCCTCCCTCTCGCGACTTCTTATAAAGCTAGCACGAATACCAGGCCGTCCTCTTCGGGCCGCGCAGTTCTCCGTTGATGGTTAGACTGTGCGAGAGAAGGATGAAGTTCCTCGTCGCCGTCACGGTCATCGTGGGCTCGCTGATTTTCCTCGCCTTCCCGAACGGCTCCTCCGCCGACGAGAAGAAGAAGGGTCCCAAAGTCACGTCGAAGGTAGGCGGAAAAATCAATCACAGCTCCTCGTCGCGGCCATCGCCGCAAATGCTAACGGCTCTGCACGGCCACGTCACGCGACGAGTTAGCCCCGCGGCTGCCGGTGGGCTCCGGCGCGGCTAAGCTAATTAGCGGCGGCCTGTGAAGTCGTTTGCTAACGTTTAAATAGTTGCTCGCGAGCAGGTTGGCGTCACGTGAACGAGAGAGAGGGTCGTGCGTTTGCAGCAGTCGCCAGCACCACCGGCCTAAACTGTCCAGAGGCATCCGATTAAATCCGCTGCACGGCGCTTTAAGCGTTAATCTCGGTTGCAAAGGATCGAGTTAAAAAAAACCAAAAACCAAAAAAAAAAGTGGGATCAGCAGCAGCAGCGGACTTCTGACGTCCGGGTGCAGCGGGTTTGTCCACGTCCACAGTGGACGGGGGGCGGGGGGAGCGGAGGGGCCCTTTGTTTCGAGGTGTGAGCACTTCCGCTGTGTGAAAACCCCGAGGACTGTTGTCACAGGGACAGGGCGACATGTCGGGTTCAACGTCCCTCTGCGTTGGCACACATGCCACCAGAAGACTCTCTGGGAGGGAAGGGGGGGGGCAAAGTCAGAGTGGAGTTTGATGCGTCTTGGGCATTTAAACCCCGGATGAACTCGCAGCAGGGCAGAAGTGCTGCAACAGCGAGTCGATGAGTCGAACAGAGAGTGTACTCTGAACTGTTTTGATGATCCAACATGCGTTTTAGTACTTTTTGCCTTTTCACGCCTCAAAAGTGCGAATTTGCTGCTTTTCTGGGTCGAACGGATCGTTGAGTGGTGAACTCCACGTTGGACGACTACTACGACAAGATGGCAGTTGTTGATGAATGATATTTTTTGATAATTGTAATATGCGATAAATCACTGGACAAAATGCACGATCAGTTTCCTTATAAGGTGTAACCCATCTCATATGCCCGTATGTTCATGTCAAGCCATCCATTTTGATTTATAATAACTGTGTTTAAGGTAGGAGTGGGACGTTTTTTTCCCACGCTGGAGTAAAAAAAAGAAATGACTTCATAACTTTACATTTTCCGTAGGTGTTCTTCGACATTAAAATTGGAGACGACGAGGTTGGAAGAATTGTCATCGGCATGTTTGAGAAAACCGTTCCCAAAACGGCTGAAAACTTCATCGCCCTGGCGACAGGAGAGGTGAGAAATCCACACACCATTTTGTACACGATGCGCTCCCACACCGCTAAGGTCCCGGTCTGTGAATCAGCTGTGATGGAAAACAATCATCGAAGAAACGGACATTCATTGCGACATAATTTTGTTTTTTCACAGTAACAGGACATAGAGAAGTTGTAGGTGAACTGAGTTGTAATTTATATATTCAACTTTGTGGGCAACAAAATCCTTTCTCACTGCACGTCAGACACACTTCATACAAGTCATTTGACTCCCATTTCACACTTGGTCTAAAATGTCAAACACTGGCCGCTGTTCCAAGATTTTTCAACTGTTATTCATGATGTTGTTTTGTTTTTCCGCTCAACAGAAAGGATTCGGTTTCAAGGGCAGCAAATTCCACAGAGTCATCAAGGACTTCATGATCCAGGGCGGAGACTTCACCAGAGGAGACGGCACTGGAGGTAAGATGGCCACTGACACCTTCAAAGTCGTGTGCGTTTGTGCCGACAGTCGTGAGGTACATTTGGCAGATGCCCTTATTTGGAGTGACTCGCAGTGCTGTTAAGTATTCATGAAAAATGAAATGTCATCAGAAAAAGGGGTAGATAAACATTCAGCAGCAAATCACGTAAACAGAGTAGAAATGCAAAGGTTGCTGCTGGGAGGGAAAGTAACAAGCGATCAGCCATGAGCTAGTCGTCCTGATTTTTAAAAGGTACAACTGTTGATCTCTTCTCGAAGGCAAGAGCATCTACGGAGACCGTTTCCCAGATGAGAACTTCAAGCTGAAGCACTATGGCCCCGGCTGGCTCAGCATGGCCAACGCCGGCAAAGACACCAATGGCTCCCAGTTCTTCATCACCACGGTCACAACTCCGTGGCTGGACGGCAAGCACGTCGTCTTTGGAAAGATTCTGGAGGGAATGGTGAGTCTCTGGGTCTTAACGGTCATTTCATACTCAGCCCCACGTCTGAAGTGTGCCTATTGGCTGCTCTGTTCCATCTAGTTTTCCACCAATGTGTCTACAGTAACTGAAGAAATGCCCAAAGAAATAAACACCAGTTCCTGCTCTCTGCCTTCGTCAGGTGCACAACGGCTGGTAGTCACAAGAAATAGTGACGTATAACGAAGTAGACTGGTCAACGTTTTCTTGTTCTTGTCTCTGTGCCTCTGCACACGATGGCCACGATACTGTCCCTTTTATTTTAGTGAGAGTAACATAGTAAAAGTGAAAAATATATAGGAATGATGGTACCACCTGAATGGTAGTCTGCACAGGTTCACTTCTGAACCTTCCGTGACTTCACGCTTGTTTCTGTGATGTTCACAATGTTCCTATGATATTACTTGCCTTTGAACAAAGGCAGTTCAGCTGTGAAGAAACGTGATGTCCAGCGTCGTCGTCTTCACTTTGGTTCGCTGTGATTGAAGGAATTGATATAAAATGCCCCATCTCCAAATACACTGAATGATGCAAAATGACTCAGACTTGTATCATGAATATAAATGTCATCTAAATGAGTTCACAAGTGCAGATCCAGCCATTTACGGCCAAACACATCAGTGTCGCTGTTGGGGAAAAAAGAAAAAGATTGAACAGTGGTGGAAAGTATTGAAGTGCATTGCTTAAACTTCATATACGACTTCATACTGTACTGCACTAACATTGAACTCCACTACATGTATCTGACTGCCGTAGTAACTAATTACATTTATATTTATATTTTATATAAAAATCTGATTAATTTATGACTACTACCCAACAGCACTGACTAGCTACAACAATTAAGTTTAGCTTGGACATGTATGAATGTATAAGTTATTATAATCCAGCATTCCAATATTTATTTGAGGGTCCATTTTGTATGATGAGAAATTATACTTATTTATACTTAAGTTTTAGATGCATTTTACCAATGATAATTTAGTACGTTTTTACTTGTGGACTTAAAATGGTGTATTCTTAGATTGTGTTATTTCTACTTCTACTGAAGTAAAGGATCTTAGTGACTCCAGCAGGGACGTTGGCAAACGTGATTTGCATAAAACAGCCAGTCATTTGAGTTTGATATTCTATCTATATGCAAATTTTATAGAAATCTCTATGTAAAGAGAGGATACAACAACCAGAAAATCATCACTGAAAATAGTGAGAGTCAGACATTGGACTGAGTTTTAAATGGTGGTTAAACCTGTTGCATTAACAATTACCATCTTTTTAAATTAGTTTTTTCTTTTTACATTGCTCAACCCGTCTAACACTTTCTCTCTCGTCATCCTCCAGGATGTGGTAAAGAAGATCGAGGGCACAAAGACCGATAGCCGCGACAAGCCTCTGAAAGACGTCATCATCCACGACTGTGGCAAAATCGAGGTGGAGAAGCCTTTCGCAGTGCCCAAGGAGTAGAGCGTCACTGGAGAGTACAGGGAAAACAGGACTTGAGGAGGGGGGGTGGGGTTGGGTTGGGTTGTTGAGGGCAAACATTGCAGGCCAACACTAACAGCCCCGTAGTCCAGGAGAAGGGGCTTCGGGTCATTCCGTGTCAGTGGCCGCCATCTGAACGCACTAGAAGAGCATTAATATCAAGCAATCATGACACTGACACAACACTCTGGGTCCATTCACCAACGAGCATTCCAAGGTGTACTTAACTGTTCGTTATGCTTTTTTTAGTAAAAAAAAAAAATGAAATCTTAAATAAAGTTTTCAAATTTTGTTAAGTTTTGGTGTCTATGTGTTTATTTTCCTTGTTCTGGTTTTGGAGGTAACTTCAAGTTTGCTGGGTTCATTTTTGGCTGAAATAAATCAACATTGCTGCTCCCAGGTTCATCATCAGCATCAGCATCAGCATCCTTCAGGAGCCTGACTGGGACAAAAGAGTTCACAGTAAAGTGACAGATAATAAAGCGCAGCAAATGATTCATAGACGAGAGGAATCGTGTTGCTGTTCCAGACTTTTCACGCGTCCACTCTGGGTTTTAAAACAGAGCTTCTAATAAATGGAGAGTTTATCACACTAATTAAATACATGGGCCAATTCATATCACTTCATCACAACTTATTTTACAGAATCCCTGACGGTGATGCTTTTACTCACTTATTCCATCACTCCAGCTCAGAATATCATTAGACCTGACCATAAACTGAGGTGAAATCTAAACCCTCTGATGTTTTTTTATTAGAAAAATGATCCACACACTGTTCAACATTTCCCATGATTATGAATGAACAAATCAAATTGACCTCAGATTCCTCTCCTCTGCTTAGGCAGCAGAAACTGCCAACATCAGAACATTACTACACCTTCCGTTCGTAATTATCAGATAAAAAAACTTAAGCTTTATAAAACTCTTGTGCTTATTCACAGTATATCCTTGACCTGACTTTAAATCTCAAAAATTATTTTGAGGGCTTCTATTCTAGTTATTTGATCATAGTTTTTACATTTAACTTTGAATATCTCTTGTCTGTCGCTTTAACCAACTTTGCCTGCAGGTATCAGCGGTAACGACTCCGACTCTTCCGCATGAACTCGCTCGTAAACCGGACTTGGACAAAATACAGTCAACTGAGACGGTTGATAACCAGTTTCTTGGTACAGGTGATCAGGACAGAAAAGAGATCTGTGATACGTTGGACATATGTTCACATTACAGGCCCCTGGATTTTAACTTAGATTACTGCGGAAAAAAGACTTGTTTCCTTGCATTTAGACAGAGAGTGCACGTGTATCACTCATTGCAGTGATACAGTGCATTAAACATCATTTACACAATTCTTCTTGTGACCACTAGTGATGTTACCAGTACGCCATTAACCTACTTGACTACACCAGTGGAAACCCAGTGAAAACTTATCGTTCCATATACTTTATCTTGCAATGTAGTTCATTTTAAATTCCATACTTAGGAAACAAGCTTGACAAACTGAAAGAGCTGAATTCCATGTCAATTTATAATTCACATTTTAAATCCGCCTGGTTGCAGACCTCTGACCTCTGACCTCTGATCAAGAGTCACAGTCATAGGGCACATACAGTCCACCCCGTTTACAAAAACAAACCACTACATAACGGTCGATACCTGCTTAAACACTGAAACAACCACCTCATGAACACAATGATTATTAGTTTGCAATGGTCTCTCTTTACAACTAAGCTAAAACACGCCACAGACTTTTGAGTTGACGCGACGTCTCTGTCCGGACTGCAGAGGGCTCCCAAGCACCACACATGTCAGCTCAGCAGCAGAGCGGAGGCAGCTCCGTGTCCGTGGTTGGCACATGTGATTTTTTTTAGTGCAATAAAAATGAGTAATTGTGCACTTCTGTGGTTCTCCAGCTAGTCCCCGATTACTGAGGCCATAAACTGTCTCCACGTGTTTTGTTGCCACTTCTGTAACACTCTGTCTCTGGGGGAAAAGATAGTTGGCCTGGAATTCGAGCGTTGAAAGGAATGAACTTGTATTGTAGTAGTCTAAGTCTAGTGCTCTGTGGGTCAGGACAGCGCGGTTCGCGTTGACATGTTTATCTGATCTATCTGACATACTTAGGTGACGAAGCCACTCCCATCTGGAGCCGCAGGCTCTGTTTGAACCACAGCAAAACTTTGCTGACGTGTTCAGGTCATGACTGATGTGCTTTCTGAATCACCAACAGCAGTAAACTTCCAGTCGGCGTTTACCTGCTTTGCAGTCACACAATCCAGGATAACAATGTGTTTTCCAAAGCACGTCAGCATTGGCCAATAGTCTAACTGCCTCTTTTAAATAATCAGGGACATAAACATAAATCTGGTGCTTGATAAAAGGTCTCGCACCATAAAAACTCCAATCTTTACGATACATTCCAGATGGTTCGGCTCTGCGTTTCCTGAAACACACCCCCACACAATGCCCCCCTGATAATCACAGATATACGTTTCAAGAAATGTATTCCCATGGAGCCATTTTTAGATCTAGTGTCTGGAAACATGGAGGCCATGGGAACAGCGCCGGGTGGAGGGAATGTTTATCCCCATCATGGCTGAACTCGTCCACTTCCGTCAACCCTTCTGTGAAATGTGCAATGTGTCCCCAGTTTTAACATTTATGCCGGGATGTGGTTGTTGCTCACTGGGGCTTATTGGGAAAAAACACTGATTATGTTTATGTGCTAACTTTGAATAAACGTTGCTCTGCGGAACAAGCCAAAGTGTTGTCGTGAAGATGTTTTTGCGATGGCGTTCAGCATTTCTTCAAAAAATTCCAATGACTGAGCAGTTGGCAGAGCTGTAAACTTGAGAGTTTTATTTGGGTCGAGCGTCACGGGTCTAAGTCTGACCTGAGTCTATTGTCGCTACTATGACTTGATACCTGACTGTCTAAAGAAGAAATAAATCAGAAGCAGAATCAGAATCAGCAGAAGAGTGGTTAGCACTGTCACTGTTTCTGTAAGGATGGTTGAGACAGAGGCAAACAACCAGGGTGCGGCCATCACTTTCTATGAGCCAGGCTGGCGACCTTTATCGGGCCTCTCTGCCTCTCACGCAATGTCGGCTGGGATTGGCTCCAGCCCCCTGCGACCCTCAAGGTATAAGTGGTACAGTCAATGAATGGATGAACAATTGGGTAAAGAAGAGGCCGCTCCAGGAAAACGTACCTGGACAGTGCGGCGCAAACATGACATTTCTCAAAAAAACGCACGTTGTGGTTTTATTTATCTGCTTTCTTTGCTCTTTCTCCCAGTTGCTTTATTTATTGTGTACAGACATCAGAAACCAAAAAAAAGGCAAGCTCCAGAAATGTACACAATCATCGCTGACGTGAAACATAGTTTTGTTACAGGCTGTTCCAAGTCTTCCATGTCACGCACCCTGAGTGAAAGAACCTCCCACCTGGAAAGTCCGTCTTCATTTTCAGACGTGGTGTAGTACGAAATTGTATAGTTGGAGAAGAGTGTTGAAATAGTGGAGATTTCCTTACTGTAAAATTTAATAAGATCATCTTCTTTTGTTTTGATGATTTTTTTTTTTTTTTCCAATAAATGATTAATGGAAAATATGTGTCAGGATTGCTAAACAACGATCAGATGAAACTGAGAAAGGGATTCTGTGCTCTGCCCGTCCTTGTTTTGCCCGTATTCACTCAGGCATGGAGTGACTCACCAGAAGGAAAATATGGAAGGAATTCCCTGGAGTTGGCACAACTGTGGTCTTGGTTAAACCCTCTGTTGTTCGGTTCGTCCTTGTTTGTGGCGATTGGGGATTGTCCAGTGAAACAGTGTTATTCTTCACTTACCGGCCTTGCTGGAAAAGCCGCGGCGGGCCGGACATATCTGGCATAGCTTCCTGCGAGGGCCTTTGTCGACGAGATTAAAAAGAACACTGGGGAGAATCACAACGCGAAGCGCGGAGGTTTTCTGTCACACTGGAGGACCAAACATCCACATCCTGCCCCCCCCCCCCCCCCCCCCCCCCCCCCCCCCCGCCAGGGTCCAGTGGGTCATAAGTTTGTCTCCATATGTTTTATATAGTTTGAACGTAGCGGCTACAGGACGGTGTCTCTGCTGTGATTTGACGTATGGATTCCCTGATTACTCTGAATATGGACTTTTGCAAGGTCGAGAAAAAGCCTCTTTGCACCTTTGTGTAAAAGTCCTGCTACAAAACATATGTGGCTTTGACAGGATAAGACGTCTTCATCTTTTACACACGTTTACAAATATTTTGAATACGATCAACCGTTGGCTTTGAGACCCATCTAATCCCCTCGTACAGTTCACCAAAAACAGCCAGAGCAGAAGTCCCATGGGTGGCCACCCACCAAAAGCTTGTGTAAATATCCAAAGAGTTAATAACCTTGATATATGAAGTGTTCGAGTTCTACTCCAAGATGGCGAAAGGAGACTATTGCTGCCTTGAAACGGTTAAACGGCCTTTCAAAGTTCTCAACGTGGGCTCATACATTTGCCCATTCGTTCATTTGGGCCCGCCCCTTCTGTCTAGACTCACCTGTCAATCCAGATTCCAGGCACCCTACGGCTGCAGGCCTCTCTCTCCGTTACCGATCGTCTGATTCTCCACACCCACCTGCCCCACCGCTCCTCAATCGGCTTCGCATGAAATGAGCCCTCCCAAGCGTCACCCACTCTCTTGCCAGAATGTCTATCACGCTGTAGCTTTCCCTCCCTCCTGTGTGTACCTGCCCGTGCCTGACTTTTGATTGCCTTCCGGGTTTTGTGCCTTTGCCCAGCTCTTTGTGCCTGCGTGCCCGCCGGTGACTCTTGCCAGCGCCTCAGCCATTTCTCCCTTTTGACCTGTTTGCTTTTGAGAGTTCAAGTAAAGGACGAGTCTTTGAGTCTCTGAGTCTCTGCGTCGCGACTTCCAGGTTGTGTCTGAACCTTCACAACCTGCCTCCTAGAAACCTTCCTGTATTAGAGAATGTTTTTTCCGATTGCGCGGTGACAAACGTAACCGCTGCCGTGACTTTTGCACAGAAACAACTTTTTCTTTTGCTTGTGCATAAATGAAGCTCTACGTAGAGCACCGGGGATTGCCGGGGGGGTTATGGTGAACGGTGGTCATGCAAAGATCTGGACTTGAACGAGACTACGTCCACAGTTGTGTCTGTGTTTAGCAGCGGCGGCTGTTCGGTCGAGGGGTTTGTTGAGAAGCTTTTGAACTTGGTTAAATGTTCAGAAACAGGTTGTGTCTCATATAATTGCATTCCTCTTCAGTATTTAGATAAGAATTTCAAAAGCCCTGAAGCAAGAACGACGCACCATGAAACAGTGTACTGCTTCTGTCAACACACACAACACACAGATTTTTTTCTTGGAAAAAAAACTGTGTGTTGTCAGACTGTCATTCCACTTTCATGAGCTGTGATGTTCAGGTCTCAGGTTCAGGTCGGATTTTGTCTGGGGTTCTCCGGGACACTGAGAGATCGTTTTGCGTCATTGTTGAGATGAAATTTGAATCCTCTCGTGCATCTGTAAGATCACGTGTGCTTTAGTTTGTTTTGAGGCCCTTACACTGTATAGAAAAGGACTGACTGAAGTATGAAGTCATCACCCTGTTGGCCAGAACTCAAGCGTGTCTTTGGCTTCATATTCCTGATGGAGCTCATTGTGCTTTAGAAATGTTTTATCAATACCCAACGACAATTCGATCTGAAATGTGTCCTGAGAGTTGCATGGGCTTCATATTTACTCAGCTACAGATATGACAGTTTCAATGTAAGCCAGTCATCTCAAGAACAGACTCCATCCACCTTTAGTTGTAAGGAAACTGGCAAAAGAAAAAATGCTGAAATAATCTTTTCATTTTGTATCATTTAATTATGATTATGAGATTATATTGATGGCATATGTTTTTAATTTAAATCACAGAAAAACGTGGTCTGTATCAAGTTCCAATACATTGTGTATTTCAAAAAAGCAAATGCTACTATGACAGTGGAACTGAAATAACCCAATGACAGTGTTCGGGATTTGTAGGTCAAATGCAATATTAATATACATATTGTTCGTGGTTGACTGAGGCTCTCTGGGTAGAACTTGTTTTCCACAAAATCATATGTTTGGTGGTTTGATCATCAGCTGCTCTTGTCCGTATGTTGTAGCGTCGCTGAGAAAACTGTTTATAAGTTAAAATTGTCCCACCTGGAAATGTAGTTTCACATCATCACCTGTAGTCATATCATATCGTATCACAGTACTGTAAAAAGTATAACAGATGGGATGACAGTAAACGGTGTCCTTGTGTCTTCAACATTGAGGGCTCGTTCTGCTGTGTAATGAATGCCTTTACTTTTGATACTTGAAGTACATCTTGTATGTGGAACTCTTACTAATAATAGTATTCTTACATTGTTCTATCCCTTCTTTTGCTTCGTAAAAAAATTGGAATAGAAAGACGGATAGTTTTTTCTCAAAAGTAACCAAAAAAGGAGTAGATAGTGCCATTTGCTGGGAACTAATTTCAGATGCCGACGAATTAACACTGCAGGTGGAATTATCCTTCGGACACAAATGAAAATGTATGGCAGGAGAGTTTTATTAAGTTTTAACTTGGATCACTTCACTGAGCGTTACCTTCCTAAACGTAACTGTAAGAGCAAAAAAAAAAAACCTGTACAAATTCCACTAAACAGACCTGACGAACCGTCTTGGAAGGACATGAAAGTGCTGAACTCCATAGAAATCTGTGCAGTTAAAAGGCCTCGAGATCGAGTTCAAAATAACAACAGCCAGAGCACGTCCACAGAGATAAGGAAAGTCAGAGGGGGAGACACTGTGACAAGAGAAGTATAAATATACAATATGAGCCGCAGCGTGGGAAAGGTCGCCGTGGGAACTGGGCCCTTTTTCTTTTTTCTCTCTTTTTGTCAATGAGCGTTTCGGAAAGCCGGGCTCTGACTCCGGTACGACGGACTTTTCGGGTTCCCACCCAGACCTGTGGCCAAGCAGTATAGTGTCACGTCCATTTCTTCATTGTTCTCCAGTTTCCTCTCTGGTTTCTTTGGCCCCCTCCTCCTCTGTTGCAAGCGCGCAGCGTTTGTCATGTTGTTTTCTCTGAGAGGAGCTTTCTCCCGCACGTGGACGAGGCCGCGGTGACACGCTGCTTCCCACGATCTCCTTGCCCTTCCTCCAGAGTTACTGCTTGCTCACCGCTCTTGGACAGGAAGACGGTGCGACGAGGCCACACCAGAGTGTGCGGTAAATTTGGGCCCCCGGCTCTGCTGGGTCTCCATTGTCTTCAGTGGGAATTACGTGAAATGGTGGGCCTGTCTCCTCTGAAGCCCATCGCCACTAAATCTGAGTTATGACACAAATGTTTAGTCCGGGGTTGAACAGCGACGCAGCGCTTCCTCCTGCGGTTCCCAGCCTGAGACAATTGAGGGGCCGTCGAATTATGAACAAAATTAATTTTTTTAATCGGCAGAACTAAGTTCATATTTTCTAATGTTTTCCCCTAATGTTGCTCTGTGTGTTAGTGTCATGACTCTGCCCCCCGTGAACTCTGTGACCTCTGCGGACTCTTGAAGTCTTTGTTTTCCCTTGTGAACTTGGAAGTCCTCTGGTCTTTTCCTCTGTGGACTGTTTGGGCTATTTGGATTTTTGGTTATGCATTCCTTGCTGCGTTCCAAGCGTTAGGTTAAGTCCAATCATCCCTGCTTCCTTTGTGTATTTGGTCTTTGGGTGGATTCGGATTGTCCTTCTTATCGTCCCTTCCTATCTACTATTCTCATCTATTATTCCTGGACCTCAGTGGTAAACGTCATGAGGTCAAGGAAAGGTGTAGAGGTGTAAAGGAGGACTGATAGGACTTAGGAAAAGCCGACAGCGGTGCTCAGAGAATCCGACTCCACTTTCACTATACTACGTCATCACGCAACGGCGGATGTTATTAACGCGGTCTGTCGTGGTGACAGACCGCGTGACAGACACATTTCCAAAGATTAAACTACAAAAAACACAGCAGTTCCCTCCATTATTTTGCAGTGCGTATTACCACCGTGTGGCATCAGATGTAAATGTAAACTTACCTTCTGGGTCATAGTCATGCTGTTCTTCTTTTTCTTCGTCTTCTTCTTCTTCAGATTGAATCGTTTACGCTGGTGCATGGCGCGTCACGTTAAATATCGTTTTCGGCAATGAATTGTGGGGGCGTCTATTTCTCCTTTCCTTTCGCATAGCCAAGTCCAGTGTACCCGATGCTATGAGGAGACAGGAAAGGAAGCATCGAAGCACCTTTCCAATGTATTTAGAGAAAGTGAACAGCTCTTATAATGGCGGCCGATGAAATACTTCCAGGTCATGTTAAGATGTAGGAAACTTTGACTCCCAGTCCTCTGTGTCCGTTCGTTCCCTGTGTTTTCTCATGGTCCAGTCTGTTGTGACTCTTGTGTGGGTTTCATGTGCTTTTCTCCGTGTTTCTCCCCGCTGGCTCCCTGTGATGTTTTCTTTCTCTTTGTCTTTTGTACTTTGCATTTTGGCTCCTCGTGCTTCATCTGTGGACCACCTGAGTTGTATTTTGCTCTTGCTTTTCTCCTTTTCAAAAGAAAATAAATTCACTTTTTGTTTCTTGCACCTGCATTTGGCTCCAGCTTCTTCAAACCTGACAGACAGTCCACTACCTGACTAAAATATCTACAGTATGCAGCTATAGGACAGATTGCCATGGCCCCTTTTGCAGACATCCATGGTCCCCAGGGGATGAGAGCCCCTGACTTTGGTGGCCCCCTGGAATTTCCTCGAGCGTCGTCAGCAGGTTGATATTTTTGATAATTTTGACTGAAATATCTCGACATGTTACACACATTCACGTCCCCCCGAGGATGAAATGCGATGACTTCGGAGATCCTCCGACCTTGCATCCAAAATCCACCGATCCAACAAAGTAGAACAAAACGCTCAGATTGTGAATATGGTAAACATCATACCTGTTTAACAGTTTCACTGTGAGCATGTCAGCATGTCTACAGTAGCACTGTGCAGCATCAGCAGAGCCCCTCTAAACATCAAGTTTGAGAACCGTAATATCACATGTAAGATCTAAAGTAAATAACCCGTGACAAGAGGTCACAACCAAAGTTATTGCTTTATTTCCAAGGGTCAGAAAGGTTGGGGGCCAACACACTTTCACACTGCATGTGTTTCAAACTAGAGTTTCTCTTTTTCAATCATAACAAAATTATGAATTATTAAATGTTTGGACTACTTTTCTCCGGCAGCCCTTCATCTTGGCATGCTAAATTAAAGACACATTTAGAATATGAATAACTCTTTTGTGTTCTTGCAGTACAGCACATTTAAACAAACATATGTTAATAAGTCTAAAATTAAATCACATTGCTTTTTTTCTTTACGTTTCCTCCTTTGACTAAATTGCCTCATCTCCTTCATCTCGCTCTCAGCATCCGAGATTCAAAAACGAAAGAGTAGTTAATAAGTAAAGTCTCGGGGGATAGCGGCTGTCTTCCTTGCTCTGTGCAGGCCAGGTGGCCTTAGCGCTCTGTTAGTTCGGCGCAGGGCACTTTGCTAATTAAAGTCTCTTCCTGCCGGCCTGGACGCATATTTCTGGGGACGCGATAAAACGATAAAACTCTGGTATGGGGGACGTTGTTAAGTGCTCTGCCAGAGACTGTAAAAGTGCTGCCGCATTCCTGCTCCTCTCATGGAGCTGGGCAATGGCAGTTGCCGGGTTGTGCTGACTAGCCAGCAGACGTATAAAATATTTAACTTCCTGTAGTTCCCTTAGTGCTAGAATTTAGAAGTCATTTCAATATGCGTTTGTGTGCGATAGAGAAGGAGAAATACAGGTACACAGAAGTAAGGAAGTATAACTTGTGAAACCTGTGGTCAGTACAGTGCATAGATGGCGGTGGGTCAAAATGGGTCAAGTCTTACGTAACAATGAATAGAGCCCAGGGGCAAGATAGGCTCCTTTTGGAAAGAGCAGCTCTGTTGGCACTTGAGCTGGCGTATGCAGTCAGATATGGAAACCCACTGAGAGATTACCCACTGTTCCTGCCGATTACCTCGCCCGCCCCAGTACGACCGTAATCCTGCCGCTCTGGGAGACTGCTGGTTAGAGAAAAACTGTGCATAAGTTAGTGTCCCGCAGCGTGTTTACCTGCGACTTGAATCTCGGCTGTGTTTTACTTGAGCGCAATATAACAGAAGCTGAGTTGAGGTTACATCCGCCCGGGTTTCACCCAGATTGCTTCAGTACCGTTGCAATAATGGAAAGGGGCAATGGCCCAGGACTTCAGGTGTGCCATGGTCCAAACCTGCCTCCTTCAATAATCCATCCATCCATCATCTATACCACTTTTTGCTTTAAGGGTTGCGGGGGGCTGAAGTCAATCCCAGCTGACATTGTCTTAGGACTGTTGAATCTCAGATTTATGTCTATGACATAGATGTCATTGTTTGTCATTTAGAGTCACTTAAAACAAAAAAAGTGATTGCTGCAGACCATCATTAATTGACGTGGTGAAAGAGTCCAGATTGCGTGAGTCTAAAGATCAGATCGGATGCAGGTGGAGCCGACAGCTCTACCTGGAAACACTGGACAATCAGCTTAGGGACGTGCTGAGTGTGACCGCAGAGAGAAAATAGCTCATCATGGTGCGAGGGAAGGTCATTTAGCGACACTTCCTTTACAGGCAAAGCACGGGTATATTTTCTAAATTATGTTTCGATAAAATATCTTAAGTCATGATTTGACTCAAAGAACAAGAATGCAAAGGAAAACACAGAAAACACAACTTTAACGATGACAGTGAACTTTGAGCTTTATTCTCTATTTCTCTCGGGATGTGTAGTAGCGTTCGAAGCAGTATTGGAGAAGTCACCTAAAAAACAAATCATTTACTCATTACACATTATACATTGTAAGAGTAATGACATGACTTGACATGACTAATTTATCAGCGGCAAATGTAATGCATTACATTAATCCTCCACATCCACACATCAAATCTCTTGTATTTAACACACGTGGAATTAGAAAACGAGACATTTTGATATGACAACTGGGCAATCCTACAATTTGGAGGGAATCCAGCAGCAGCCAGTAAGACAGCGAACAAGTTGGCTCACAAATGTCTAAGTAGCTTAGTGTTGGGATTTGTAACTGTAATGTAAGTACTGAATTTCATATTGTAATCACTCACAATACTCATTGTAAGTAATCAAATGACTGTAACAAGTTGCGGTAACTTAGTGAAGAAAGATGCTTTCAGACATGCACTGAAGTCCCGACCTTGTCCGGAGTTTCTCCTGCCGGCCCACAAGCAAAATTTCCGGAAAATGTCTAAGCGGGATAATCTTCAGAAGATTTAAACGTTTTTGCTTGTTGTGAC
This sequence comes from Scophthalmus maximus, assembly GCF_022379125.1. Lineage (NCBI taxonomy): Eukaryota > Metazoa > Chordata > Actinopteri > Pleuronectiformes > Scophthalmidae > Scophthalmus > Scophthalmus maximus. The sequence continues at coordinate 7,829,999 of NC_061521.1, read as the reverse complement.
TGCGTCTTTCATTCTGTTAACCCTAACAATACTCATTGTAAGTCATGGGATTACATAACACGTTGCAACAACCTAATGACTAAGTGGTGTGGTTACTTGCCAACACCGATCAGGCGGTGCGGTGCCATCATTTACTTAACTGTGGAGAGATAAAGCCTAATCAGAACCCTAGCCACACCCTGACACAGCAAACATCCACCATGTGACTCGAAAACAGCACATGTAAGCATTCTCAGATCATCTAAAGAAGGAACGCGGACAACCCCTCATTCCTGCGGACGCCACCGCGCCCGTCTCTGCTGAGGACCACGCCTACAATTAGCACTGCGGTGATCGTGAATTCCACGGAGAGATTTGGCAGAAAGCTCGGCTGCTATTATAAGACAAAGGGCGAGAAGGAAAAAGACATTTGGACATGAACTTCCGTGTGTCTTTGGGTTTGTTGCCAGACAAGTGAATTGGCACTTCTCCACACACCATGTGAGAACCTGCCAGAGAGGAACAATGGGAACTTTTTAGTAGACCAAGAGTGTGTCCAGAGATTGACGCTGTGCTCACTGCGTCCAAACACACTCACACAGTCACATACAAAAGCGGAAACATTAGCACCTTTCATTATTTTCTTTCTTCCTTTTCTTGTGCCTTCGTGACAGAGACAGTTCAGCTGCAAGCATGAAACCTGAAGACGGGCATATTCAGAAGTCAGTGTCCCAGTTCGGATATGTAACACATCTATTTTTTTTACAACAGAAAAACACACTTACAGTGTACACGTGGAAATATGATCTTTTTGTTTTTCATTTGGGGATCGATGTTCTTTTTCAAAGTCTGACCCGACCTGAGCTGTGTGCACCTTCAGGCTGCACCGTGCGATCGCCCCTCCGAAACAAGTGACTCCATTCGATTAGAGAGCCACGGTCATATAATAATAATAATGATAAATATCCTTTATAGAGCACTTTTCGTTGCCAAAAGCAATCTCAAAGTGCTAACAATATCAGCACGTGTGACACATTTTCAGGGAAAAGGACGAGCCGGGTCAACTCCTTATTCTTACGTTCCCTCCTTGAGTCCCTCCTCCCTGCTGTGAGTGTGAGTGTGTGTGTGTGTGTGTGTGTGTGTGTGTGTGTGTGTGTGTGTGTGTGTGTGTGTGGCAGTGGGCGCGGCTTCCTCCCTGGGCATCTGGCTGGGCTCCACGCCTGTTCCTCATCAGCTCAAGTTTAAAAGCCGTGGCTTTAATCGTCGCCCGATTGTTCTGCCTGCTATGAAGTGTTACACCTGGCCAAACTCTGGTCGTGAAGCTTTTGTCCTTTCCCAGATACTAGACGACTTTGAGACTCTGAAAAGTCTGACACCCTCTCGCATTATTAGTCACAGAGGTTTTTTTTTGTCACAATCTAGGATTTTTCCAATACTGGGAATCTTGCAGGGTCACTATTAACAAGACTGCAACTAGATTCCTTTTTGAAATAGCTCACCCATTTGTTGTTGACAATGTCCACGCGGCTACCCGCATGAGTGAAGACTTAAAAAGTTTTGACAATATAAAACACGGTTGACTTTATCGGAACGTCAAGACGAGAAAAAGACTGACTTAAAACATCTCGGATCACCACCTCACACCAAACGAGCGAGATGATGGCCAAACACTAATGATTTTATTCCGACATTGGAAATTTGTCGGCGACAGTGAAATCGCCTGAAAGTGGTTTGGTGTGAGGCCGGCATTACTCGTCGCTCGTCATTATTTTTTTGCCTGTTTGATTAACCCGGAGCCTAAATCATCCTCAAAAAAAACACCAACGCCCTGACCTCAATGCCTTGTAATGGCTGCATAAAATGCATATTTGGGGATCTGGGTACTTGCCCTGACAGGCCTTGTTAACCAGGAGGCTCAGGGTGTACATTTCCGATTGAAAACGGACTTGAAATACATTGGGATTCTAAGATTGGAGAAATTATTGAAATTTGTCTGTCTCCAGCCTGCAGCGTGAGCTTAGTTTTTGTGCATTTTTCTACCATTCACATATTAACTTTAAAATCTTGCACTTAAAGAGATGAGACCATATAATGCTTGCACAGAACCTTTAATATCTAAATAATAGACAACCCAACTCATCTTTCCATGAGGGACGTCCCATTCAGCCCCGGGGGGGCCTCTGATCAGGGCCCGTTTCATTACCAAACTCAAACATCTGGCGACAACAGGCGGGTGCTCCTCTAGCTGCAGTCGTCAACACTCATTCCCCACCGAGCTCCCGCTGAATATTTCATCCTCAAAGCTGCAGATATAGAGTGTCCCGTGCTGTTCACACGATCTGCCCTTTTGTGTTCGGCGTGAGCAGCAGAAATACCAGGTCAGCGGTGTCGGTCTCAAACGGCACCGATGCGACGGGTTGAAACGAGAGCGACGTTTAGTTTTTCAGCCCAGCATCTCATGAACGCCCCGGAGTTCACGGAGGGCAGCCGGGGGCCGGCCTGTCCTGGAAATTAAGATGTTGAGTGTTCACCTGAGATTCGGCTACAAGCTCCGATTACTTTTTGTCTGCTCCTGCTGCCGTGCACCTGCTGTAAACAGCAAAACAAGAGATTTGTTCTGTGATTTGGAAGATACTGAGAGTTATTTATTGTTGTCAGCAATGTGATGAATCAATGCAGCCAGATAACTTTGATACTGCTGATTGTGTTTGGGCAGATTCAAGACTTGATATGTGAAATGTCATATGTGGAATGTGGCACGTTTCTTTTTTTGAAAATACTTACTTAACACTGTGCATATGAAATCTCTGTCTGCATGTGTTAATCCAGTAACTAGTCTAATCTCCACCCTTTCAGTTTCATGTTTCATGCAAAATATATGAATGAAAGTGTATTAGTGCACTTTGTTTATTTCACCTTCTGTATTTTTGCCACATTTCCAATATATAGGTCACATCGGTCTAAAGCTTGTCATGTGGAAACGACAGCAATCCATCGGTGTCTGAGACAGAAAACAACGCAAATGGGGCAGTGGGGGAAACAACACGTCAGCAAATTTCTTTGCATTACAAATAATGAGGCCAAGAGTTTGACCTTGGTCTCTGTATTTGTTTTCCAATCTCATTGGTACTGGCAAAATAACCAAAAAACCTTATAGTCTTTGACTGGAGTGGAAACAAGTCATCTGTCTACTTGTCTCAGTCAAGTGTGAACTTTTAATGGGCTCAATTAACAATGTCGCACGTGTTTTGTGGAAAATTCTAATCACTGTTTGAATTGCATTTTTATAGACAAAACCATATTTTCCTCTTAAATGTATTGCTGAGAGTCAACTCACACATCTATTTGGCCTCAGCTTGACAAATGGATTTAGCTTTTCTTTGCACGAGTTTTACTTTTTAATGAGCGGAGGCTGAGAAAGTAAATACATGTACAAAATGAGTCTTTCACCTGTGGCTGCTGGGTGGCTTTGAGATAGCAGTTAGAGGTCAAATGCCTTGCCCAAGGGACACTGAATAGCAGTTATTTAGGGAAAGAACATGTTTACCCCCTGTCTCCCTATCCAGTTTTTCATAGATATTGTGAAGAATTAAACAAATCACAAATGTATTCGATCACTTTCTCTATAGATCCCCCCTCCCAAATCTATGCACCCCCTTAAGTTAGCATCTCATCCTTGCATGATTGTTTACTGCATTTAAAATGCATTGTCAAAGGTCAAAACAGTGGTTCCCAACCGTATTCACTGATTATAGATAACAATTAATGTCTAGTTTGGTCCTCTTGACACATTTAAGGCACAAAGAATTCAAAATATCTAATATTCCCCCCCAAAAACGAATACTATACAAAATAAAAAGATGTTTGATGTATGAAAAAGTCCTAGATTTATGTTGTGACCCTTTATAGTGGATCTGACTCTTAGGTTGTGAACCACAAGTCGCTGCTACAATTGAACTATATACTATTATTTTAACTATTAAACTAACTCATAATAAACTAATTCCCTGGGGACACTGCTGGTGTTAGTTACGGGACACAGACTCCCTCAATGGATTTCACTCACTGTTGCATCAGGAGGGTGTTGTTCGTGGTGGCTGGCAGGTGGCACTGAGCCCCACGTCCCCTGCTTACCCAGGTTTGCATAGACTGCCAACATTAACGATATGATGTGCCAAGATCAAGTAGCAGGCCTGCTATCTTGTTACTAATCTGATAATCTGCTGGGCACATTGGGCTCTTTTCCACTCCTCCTTACGTAACTGTGTCTATGTTCAGATTCACGCTGAGAGTCTGGATCAAGAGGTGAACACAGTGAAGGACAGCTTGAGACTCTTGGGGGGAGAACTGGGCTAGGTTGTTTATTTGTATTTCTTATTTTTTTTTAATTTTATATCTTCGCCAGTTCAGTTTAAGCCATCTCACAGCGCCCTACAAATAGTGTTTTGGGGGGGGGGGGGTTGCTGCTGTCCTCTGCCAGTGATAGATGGCTGTCTGAAACCCAGAGCCTAAAAATGACTCCAGGGTGCTGATTTGTCAAAGACTGATCCCAGGAACTGGTTTTTATATTTTTTTAATATTATGATGGCAAAAGTGGACAGAGAAAGGAAAGTCAGGAGACAGAAACAGGGGGATGACATGCGGCAAGAGGCCCCGGTCTGGATCCGAGGGACTCAGTCTTAATACATGAAATCCTACTCTGGAAAGAACTATTCCCATTAGCATGCCACACTTCAAGAAGATTGTCAACTTCCCCCTACCGCGGTCATTACCTTGGACTGAAAGTGTTTTTATTTTTTACCTTGCGACAAGTTTGTCTGGTTTGTCAAGTGGTACAAGCTTTCGTTTTGTAGTTCTTACGTGTCTCTTTGTGGACGTTTTAGCCTCCCTTTGTAGTGGCTTAGCATCTCTTGGTGGCTGTTTTTGTCTTTTTTCGCATGCATTCATGGTCATTTTGTCATTTTGTCACTTTCCTGTGGTCTTTTTCGGATCAGTGTGTGTGTGTGTGTGTGTGTGTGTGCGTGTGTGAGTGTGTGCGCGCATGTCTTTTTTATAGTTGAGAGCACCAATTTGGGCTCTACACCATCGTCGTGAGGATATTTTGACGTTGAGAGGACATGTTGACCTTGTGAGGACATGTTGACGTTGAGAGGACATGTTGACGTTGTGAGGACATTTTGGTCGGTCCTCACAAGTTCAAGGGGCTGTTTGAGGGTTAAGACTTGGTTTTAGGGTTAGGGTTAGAATTGGGTTTAGGTTAGGGTGTGGGCTGGGGGTTAGGGTTAGGCATTTAGTTGTGATGGTTAAGGTTAGGGTAAGGGGCTAGGGAATGCATTATGTCAATGGGGGTCCTTACAACTATAGAGAGACAAGTGTGTGTGTGTGTGTGTGTGTGCTTGTGCTCGTGTGTGTTCTTGTGTGTGTGTGTGTGTGTGTGTGTGTGTGTGTGACTACTTCACAACCGTCCCTTCCCACACTGAGTCCCCCCTCGACAACAGGAGCCCCCTGGGCTTGTGTCCCTGCGAAGAGGTCGTCCGCTCATCATGGCTGCTGTCAAATTTACGTTTTCTGAACAAAAGGCCCCTGAAAGTTATCGAAATATTTAAATAATGTTCTAAAAGCTGTAAACATGGTAGACTTTGCCGTTACATACCTGGTCGTTCCGGGGGGGGAGGGTTGTGTTTTTGTGAAGAAGAAAAAAAACACCTCTGCCTGTGACGTATTTACCCATGATCCTCGGCGGTGGCTATAAATACTCCGTCCCGCCGCCGCCGCTCGCAGTGCCACCGTCTTTCTCCGACTTCCGCGTCGACCAAAGAGAACAACAGCTCCTCTTCCCTTCGCAAACAGAAGCGCTACAGACTTTTTTACCCTTCTATCTTTTCCTTATTTTTTGGGGGGTTTACCTCTTCAAAGGGTTTCGCCTCGACTCACGAATGGTGAACGCCTCCGTGGAGCTCTTGTTGAACAGTAGTTGCTTCGGCTGTCACAGACGACATAAAGACCCGCGGTTCCTCCAGGCCGTCATGCTGAACACCGAGGAAAGGTAGGCGCCGACGCGTTCTGCTAACTTGCCACCGTTAGCTAGTTGGTTAGCTCGTCAGCTAGTTAGCTCGTCGGCTAGTTAGCCGACCTCGTTAGTGCGCCGTCTGTTGGGTTGTATGGGGTCAACCGAAGGACATGTTGGGTCGCATGTAGGAAGCCCGCAAAGTGTCGGGAAAACAACCGAGGAAGGGGGAGGGGGGGCGGTAAACAGACGCGGGTCAGGGGCGTGTCGACTTGTGCTTGTGCAGGCTGACACCTTGACGCACTGTCAAAGTGCGTTGTGTCGGACGTGGATGCTGAGGCTCAGGTGGCTCATAACACCGGTTTTTTTTTTAAACGTGACACCCGCGAGCAATGCAGCGGTCTCAACTCGATCTGCCTCCACAACAACATGTGTTTACAGAGGCGTTAAATCACCAGGACAAACTGTGGACGGGACGCAAACCACCAGGCAGTTCTCTTTCCGGTCAGGAGCTTGTGTATCCGACGCGTTGCACTCTGGGAGTTTTTACGAGCTTTGTTTCATTTAGCCTGCAATCACCTTTGCAGGTTAAATTATGAACACGGGGCGTATGTGCCTAGGCCACGTTATGACTGGGTGCCGAAAGAAACCCCACAGACTCCTCTGTAGGGTTCAGTGTTCCCCATAGGATTTTGAGAGACTATGGCGGTGGACGTCAGACCCAGTAGGGGGGTCCGATTATTTTATAACATTTCATAGCTATATCCATCAGTCTGGTGAAGTTTGACAGCAATTTAGGAGGGGCTACATCTATTTGAAGAACCTGGAAACAATTGTGTGCTACTGGAAGAGATTATTTCCTCAGGATATTGTGATGTATTAGATGATTTTTTTTTCCCCTCAAATGTTTAAGACCATAACACTGGTCTCGCTCTCCCTCGCTGCCTCGCGCTTATAAAAAAGTCACTCTTGCGGCGCCTCCCCTGACATTCCAATGCCAAGAACCGGGCCTGACTGAACAAAGCAGTGGCATGATAGTGGCCTTTACTCTTCCTATTGACCCCTTTTCACAGTGTGCTTGTGAAAGCAAGCGGTGACATCATACTGCTGTTTTGTATTTTGCACCGGATCACCATTGTATTCCTAGTGGGATAAGGGCATTGTCCATAGTTGTAAATATGCCCTTTCATAGTTGTATTTCTTTTTTAAGGTGTTAACCAACAGAAGGAACAGTGACAGCAGGGCTAAGCTGCAGCCTGTTGTGGTGGAGGTGTTTGTGTTTGTATCTTTGGGTTCATCACCTGACCAGCAGGGAGGAGACCTGGGCCAGTGAGCCAGGGCAGGGCAGTGGCTATATTAGCCCTCGGCCTTGTCATGGTCCTGTCAGCTGAAGGCATCAACTGGCCTACATCAGCCTGGTTACATAAACCCCGTCCTGTGCTGGTCCACTTCTCCAGCATGAATGGAATCTTTTCGCGTGCGTGTGTGTGTGTGTGACAGAGAGAGTATGGGTATGTGTTCAGTCAGAAAATGTTGGATTATCTATCCTGGGCTGTTTTGAGTGTAACTCGGTCCCCCTGTAAATTACTGGTAGACTGGTCCCGGCGGCGGCGGGCGGCTGCCGTCGCTGGAAGTTATCTGGCTCAGAGCACTGTTGAATTTTCCCCAGTAATGAAACCAAAAACATGTGTCGGTGTCAGCCAGTTTCAGCGGGCATCTGGAATTGTCAACCCCCAGCTATTACAGTTGAATGCAGGCGAGGCGGTGGTGCACACACACCTTCGGCATGCGCATAGAAGAAATGTATTATTATTATTATCGACGAGGAACAGACGAGCTTGACATGAACACATTGCACTGGAGACCTGAGCCTTTGCTCTTCCGTGTCTCCTCGGATAGAGAGAGGATCAATTGTAGAGCTGCAGCGTATCATTATTTTCATATTCAGTGTAGAATTTATATTATTTTCAATTCATCTTTGGTTTGCCTTGATTATTTGATTGATGACATGACATTCAATGGACTGAAACAATTAGTAATTGTAACTATTGAGATAATTGATTAAAAGAGACATATTATGCTCATGTTCATAATTTAAATTTGTGTTATTACTCTAAATGGTTTACATGCTGTAATGTACAGAAAATGCATCCGTTGCACCGTGCAATCCTGCAGCTCCTCTTTCCAGTCTCTCTCTGAAACACTTTAGCTTCTTTAGCTCCTGTCTCTTTAGGGCCCCTCCCTCCCAAAGAAGCTTTCTGCTCTGATTGGCCAGTTGGCCCACTCTGTTGCGATTGGTCAACCGCTTCAAGTGCATGTAGGAATTGTTGGCCTCTGCTCTCGCCGTACCTGGCTAAAAATCCATGGAACGCACTCGAGGAAAGGGGGAAAAACTGAAAAACCATAATGTCTCCTTTTGATAGTTTCTGTTATTTTCAAGCAAAAACGGTGAAACAATGACAAACATATGTTTTTTATTTCGTGAACCAAACAATGAATTGAAAAAACTATCGACAGATTAATCGATAATGAAAATAACAGCTTTCTGTCAGGCGCCATTGTCAGCACAACTTTATTTTTTAAATGTGATGTAGTGTGTATATATATTTTATTTTATTTTATTTTTTCATGTCAGTGTGTGGCCACTATTTTCCTATTGGATGGAGCTGTTTGCTGTGGTTACACAGACCAGAGATGACCTCAGCAGCTACTTGTTCTCTCATTGGGATTATAAATTGCACAAGAATATCCTCTCCATGGCCTCCAGCTGAATGTCTGTATGTTCATAACATAATTATCAATAACAGCCTCAAGGAAAGAGCAGAGGCATTTGTTCATACTGCATTGTGTCAGTGTGCCCTAACAGCAATATTATTTTTGTCAGTTGTCAGTGGCTTTGTTTACCAGTGCTCCACCCCATAGCTACCTAAATTGTGGACAGAAGGTTCCCAGAGGACGATTCTCGATGACAATATGAATCCTTGAATAAGCTAATCACGTATCATGTGAGTAATTTGCCAGCACTCCAGTGTTCTGGGTATTGTAGAACAGTTTGGCTGTGTTAGTCGTCTTCGGTGCGTCGGAGCAGCTGTCCAGAGGTCAGGAACAGGGATGTGTCCGTCCGCACTCGGGTTTCGGAGCACGTGTGCTTTTCCTGTTTCTGTCTCAACATCTTTTCCGACACACTGCTCTGCCAAACTCCTTCGGGGTCGGAGGACCGTCGACTCTCCTGTTTACTTTCCTGCATGCAGCAACGTGTTTGTCTCCAGCCTAAATTGTTTTCACCAGAGGTTGTTTTTTAGTTTTTTATTTGTTGAGCCAATTCTCATGTTTGGGTTGACAATCTAGATTTAATTTGAGTGTTTTTCCATTATTATGACCTCTGTAATTATGGTGTTGCTGGAGATTGGCTTGGTGTGTTTTGGTTTGCTTGCAGGACCTGCCGGAGCGCTTCCTGTTTTGGTGTGAGTCGTGTGTTTCTGGGCTGCGAGCCAAACTCTGCCTCAGCAGAGGCGGCCAACACGGCGGGCCGCTCATCTCCTCAAACAATTCACCTGAATCGGTTCCCAAAACAACTCCCAGCTCAGGAAGAGCAAACTGCCAGTGGAAGTGTTCATCCATAAAAATAAAAAAAATAAATACATGCATACACACACAAATCCCTGCCTCTCCAGCCAGTACCAAGACAATGACGCACATGGCATCTTTAACTCTCACTGCAACACACACACACACACACACACACAGACACACACACACACACACACACACACACACACACACACACACACACACACACACACACACACACACACACACACTCCTCGCTGGCATATTAGTCGAGCCCTGGCTTGTGAGTGTGCTTGGCCATGAAATCGGTCTTCTTTGAAAATACATAACCTATATTCTCTTTTTAGGTGTACTCATGACCTGTCGGCGGCGGGGGGGGCTAAAGGCCGCGGCTCTCCAGTTGGAGTGGCATCAGGGGACAGGAGGGTGGGGAGGGTTGCTTAGAGTGTGGCTGAAATGTCAGAGGACAAGAGTGTTGCCTTTCAAAACAAGCTGGCATTTCTATCAAGGACGGGCTCTTCTGTCGTCTCCTGAAAGAGAAGATGGAAAAAGAGAAGCGGGTCTTGACGTATCCCTCCGTCTGCGTCCTACCTGCTGTGCCCACGCAGTGGGTCTCAGTTTTGTTTCTGTGGTGAGGTGAAGAGAAACTCTCGTCTGTCTAGACAGTTTGAATGGTGCCCTGCCAACGGGCACCTCATTACACAAAGCTCAGGGTTAAAGGTTCTGGTAAATGTGGCAGCTGGGTACCGCTGCTCTGTGACTGCATCCTACCATGCATCTGTTTGGATTATTGAGTAGATAGGGCTGCAGCTAATGATTATTTTTATTATAGATTAATCTGTCGATTATTTTCTCTATTAATCGATTAGTTGTTTGGACCATAAAATGGTGAAAGACGTCGATCGTGTTCTCCAAACCTCAAGATGTTTTTGTTTTGTCCACACACCAAAGATATTTAGTTTACTGTCACAGAGGAGCAAAGACACCAGAAAATATTCACAATTAAGAATCTGAAATCAGAGAATTATGACCTTTTTTTCATAAAAACTACATGAACCGATTAATCGATTATCAAAATAGTTGGCAATTAATTTAGTAGTCGGTTATTAATCGATTAACTGTTGCAGCTATAGTTTACATTGGAGGAACTATCCTTTATTGATCTGTTTATTATTCTTTTGATTAATTGTTTGTCTTTCATATTTTCCCAGAGAATCCAAGTTGGTACCTTTATTACATACAGAACCCATTATACATTTATGAAATCGGTCTGTGATCCCCTGTGATTTCAAAACTACTTGCATGCACTTGTAATAAAATGCCTTGTTGTTGTGACACAAACAGAAGTCTGTCTGCTGCATAATAGGCACTTTTGCTTTTATACTTGTTCTAGCCCTGGGCACAAGGTGATGGCATCAAACGGCACTTTCTTTCTTTTACCAGCATCAGTTTGAACCAAGAAAAGCAGCAAATTCTCACATTTGAGAACCTCCAGGCGTCAGATGTCTTTAACAATGTGACTGTCAGAATAATTTTCTTTTGATCAGTCAGCCGACTAATTATTACAACTTCATCGCTGCACTAACGCACTGCGGTGAGTAGGGGTGTTGAAATTAATCGTTTTCTACGATGCATCGCGATGCGGAAGTGGACGATGCTGCAGTGACGGACAATAATCGATTATAGATTACTGCCGTTACTTGTTGATCTTCTGACTGCGGCTGGACAATAAAGTTTTAGAGTTCAAAATTACTTCCTGGTTGTAGTAGCACCTGTCAAGGAAATAGCGGACCCAGCTCAGCCAAGAATTGATGCTGTAACCAAGCTTTTATTGTTACGCCTGTACTGTATCATTTATACAAAATAATGACACAGAGACCGTCGTATGAACCAGCATCCAAGAAGGAACAACAACAACTTTATTTATCACCGTCAAACACTACAGTGCATCCACTCCTTTCTGCCGTTCTGCCCTTCACAATAAAACCTCAACTTAAAATCACTCAGTTGCTGAGGCAACCCAAAAACAGATTCCAATTAAAATGTAATGTTACATAAATAAATTAGCTTACACTACGTTGCTGTTTGCTAAGTGTCCTTTTTTAGGCTAAAATAATAAAATAAAAAAGGGAGTTCATATATATCTGACTGCTTTGATTCATTGATGGAAACATAGCCATGATGTGCAGTAATATCAAAAATGGAAGATGCTTCGCATTGTGATGCATCCTGAAATCGAATTGTATCGTTGACAGGAAAATCGTAATAGAATCTAATTGTGAGACCAGTGAAGATTCACACCCCTAGCGGTGAGCTCCAGGTATCAGTACCTATATGCAAGACAGGCTACTGTTTAAACAAGTTCTCAGTTAACGTGTCCCTGCGCAGTTAAGAACCCTGAATGTGACGACACAGGGAACAGGTTGCGTTTGTTTGCTGCTCCGAGGCGATGAGAGTAGATCGGAGGCAAAAACGGATCCAGGCGGATGGGGGGATTTGTCATCTACTGTTAAAGAACAGAGGTGATCAAAATGTCTCGGCCCGTGTCTGCAGCCCGTCTGTCGGTGTCAGCCGGCTGCCATCACGTCTGGTTGGAGATACTCCGCTGTAACTCAAAACGCTGAAGATGTGCCTTCCCAAAAGACCCGCAGGCTATTTGCAGAGGTGTTTATAGATCATGTGCTTGTTTATGATACACGCCTTCCACCACATGCACAACCCGTCAGGGGCTTTTTGAATGCAGTTATAAATTATAAGCTTTAATTCAGTCTGTCATGAACAAACAGCCCTGTGAAGGCTTCTGGGGAGAGTCAGTGGTCCCAGTCAGGATCCTGTAGAATGATGACCACGCTGGTTTTTCCGGTGATCTGATTGGTCAGTAGTCGGTGACTGGCTTTGATCTCTCATTTTCGTACTTCACTTGCCCCGGAGCAGGTTAGCCGTTCAGCATAAGTTACCGTGGTGATTAAACTGAAAACCCTGAAGTTAAACCTGAAGTTACCTGGATAGACGCAAATCCTGCATCGTAGTACAGGATACTGTAGCTCCTAACTCTCGCAATACAACAAACAATTCACGACAATACCTCAACAAACCCACGAGGGCGCGCCTTGTGTCGCACACTTTTAAAAGTTTGAATCAGATTTCGAAGCAGTCACGTGGGTGGGTGTGAAACAAAGCTTCGGACGTCATCGGTGACGTGATTTTGGTAGAACGACTCAAGCTCTGATACTAAGCTTCGCTGAAAATCGTTTGATTTTCTTTTTTTGACACGCGCCTTGGGGCTTCGGCATCACGGGTAACATCACTACTCTCAGGTATACATCAGCTGCAGAGCAGAAATGTGTTTTCAGTGTCATTTGCGTTCCTGTTATCTTGTAAATGCATGCAACGTCAGTTTACTTTTACTTTGGTTTTTACAGCAAAATTAATGGTGGTGCATCCTTGAGCTCTAAGGAACACATTTCCCCCCTCAGTTGGGCTAACACCTTGCATGACAGCAAGCTGCCACTGGTGTGTGAATGGGTTAATGAGAGGCAAATTGTAAAGTACTAAATAAATGCAGTCATTTATATTTTGTTTATTTATTTATTTATTGTTAGGACTTTTGGTCGGACATCACCCTGGACTTTGGGAAGTTGAGAATGAGCTTCATTTTATTTTCCTACTATTTGTTTGCCATTTCATAGACTGACAATGAAAACAAGCCTCAGTTGCATTGTTTACATCAGAGTGATTACAGGACGGGTGAGATTCGGTGAGACGATCTGGATCACTAACCTGGTCCTTTTTTTCTCCCCGCAGTTCCTGGTTAGCGGGGTCCCGGCTGACCAGCTCCATCCCTCAGACTCCAGGGCCTCTGTGGTGCTCCTGATGCCCCTCACCCACATCTGAAGATCCCGGGTGGGCGAGGGTCGGTCAGGGATCACTGTCTCGGCGTGTTACTACACAAGGTGACTGACTCACTCACTCACTCACTCACTCACTCGCGCACACACACACACACACACACACAGAGAGAGAACTGTAGACCAGCGGTCCCCAAACCGGTTTAATGTGAGACAATATTTTCACGGACCGGCAGAAAAATCGCGCTTCAGACAAATAGGATGTCAGAAATGGCAACAGGATTTTCAGTGCTGTTGTGGCGATCTCAGGGTATTCTGCTGTGACTTTAATCCAGAACACCGGCAGAGTTGTTATTTCAAACATACTTTTACGGATGTAACAGAGGGAATCCGGTCATTTTTCTAAATAAAACATTGTTCATCGTTTAATAAATAAAACGGAAATAATGTAAGTTATTTATTCTTTCTCTGCGGACCGGTACCAAATGACCCACGGACCGGTATGCTTCCTGCAAATGTGCCACATAGGATATAAAATGTTTCTCACCATAAAACAGTAGGAAAGTGTACAGACAAATATCTGGTCTATATTCGTCACTGTTTAAACTTCATTAAAAGAGTTGGATGATCTCAATATTTTTCCCAGATTGGAATTTTATGAATGAAAGGGTTATGACGGGAGGGGGAAATAAGAGTGGGTACGCGTTGGTTTACTTGGCTGTAAGCACTGTAGGTAATAATTTGGTAAGTGCTTCATCCCTCAGGGACATCTCTGACTCGGCACTAAGCTCAGGAACACCTCCATAATGAGTTGTGACCTCGTTCTGCATAAAGGCTCTTTTTTTTTTAAGCTTAAAAAATAATTTAATCTGACTCCTACTCATCATCTGCACCTGCAGTGGATTTATGTCTTTCATTCACCGGGTGTGTCCTCAAATCTTATGTCAGTCAATTTGTGTACAGTTCTTTATTTCGTAAAACATCTACACTCAAAAGAAACACAGCAGTGTGTGTGCCTGCGTGTGCCTGCGTGTGCCTGCGTGTGCCTGCGTGTGCCTGCGCGTGTGTCCGCGCGCGTGTGTCCGCGCGCGTGTGCGTGTGCGCCTGCGTGTGGGTCAAATTGCATCCCAGACATGTGACGGACTGTCCCTGAAGGATTAGAGATTTAGGATCAGACAGATCAGTCACAACTGTCATATTACGTTCCTCATCTGTCCTCAGTGAGCGAAACGCCCTGTGACATTACTTCTGTTTATCAAACAAAGTGACAACTGATGACAAACTCTTCTAATGTTGACACACAACCTCACTCAGAACACCTTCATATTTTCATATGTAGTTATTTTGCAGCTTTATATTACGCAGTGGAGAAGAACTTTAGCTGTAAAAGCCGATGTTTGATCCCTCTAAAACAGTTTGATGCCTCTCTTCCATTATTTCCATTCATCTTAATTATTGCATGTTTTAATGACTTTGCCTCTGGGATCATTAATGTGCAATAAATTATTGCAAAGTAGAATTAGGAATTTAAAAATGAAGAATGAACTTTCACATTGATGTGCACAAAGCAGGAGAAAATGATTCAGTGATTAAAATATATTATGTAGAGAAACAATGATCATGACTATGTTGCTGCAGGAAGTACCGTTACATCGTATATTATTAAAAACAAGAATTTGAAGCATCTGAAATTTTGACTAAATACAGTTTTGAAAAAGGAGCAACTGGTGCCCAGATATGTGCTTGAAAACCAAATGCCTGACAACGTACTGTATATGCAGCTGAGCAGGTTAATAGAGCAGAAGTGTTGAGTTGAAGCACTGGCCAGTCACAGTCCAGGATCACTCATTGCTGAGCAACCGCTTCCTCTGTCCACGTTTCACTTCTCAGCTGCTCTTTGATGCCGAGTTTACTGCAAAGTCTTTATTAATCCTCTTCATTAAACAGCAATAAGGTTTCATCTCTAATTTGAATGTTAACACTCAACAAATGTAATGTCATCAGTTGAGAAAGAGACAAAATGCAGGACCGATGCTAAAGCACTAAAATTTGAATCGACAAACTAACACACTGTACCTCCCCGTGTGCCTCCAGGATGAAAAGTTGACAGTGACGCAGGACACTCCAGCGAGTGGGAACCCCTCTCGACTCCGCTTCCACTACCAGCTGAGCGAACGCCGCTCGGCCTCCTGGGATACAGCTCTTTCAGCGGACAGCCTTTTCCTGGAGATCGCTGCGGAGCCGCTGGTCGAGGGGAGCAAGGAGGGGTGAGCAGAGACCTTGGGGTGTTCTAGACCTTGCATTGGGTCGTGTTAAATACTCCTGCTGTTGTTTCCTGATCTAAATTTTAAGGTGATTTTATTATATTATAGAGCTATGGATCAGTGGAGAAAGTTTTTCCTGGGTCATCAGGGAATGAACTGTGATAAGAAAACATACCTGTGTTTTCAAGCTACAGTCCCAGTGTGTTATCAATGCCAGGGCAGAGTAACCTTGCCTGCTGTGGTCACAGATCCAGTCCAATGAGCAACCAGCTTTCACAGCTGCCACTGCATTATTATGTAAAGGTGCAGCACTTATGTAAAGAGGGCCGGGAAAAAAAGAAAAAAAAATGTTTGTGTGCGTCACTGCCCCTCATCCAGCGACTGACTCAACGTCTCTCCCTGTGTTCATGTCGTCCTCAGGCTAACTGCTCTGCTCGAGTTTGCGGAAGAGAAGCTCAAAGTGAACTACGTGTTCCTGTGGTTCCATAAAAAACGAGAGGATCGATGTAAGAGCGCCTGTTTGTTTTTTTTGAATACCATTTCTCTTTTTGATGAAATATTTTGTTCCTCACAACCCTTTTTTGTATATTCTGAATTGAAGGAAGCAGGGGTAAACACACCAACACGTTAAGAGCCTCACTTAATAACTTGCATATTGTTGTTGACAGTAACTGTACTGTGTGACAGACTTGAAAATAAAACAAAATAAAATACATTTTGGAGCACCTCAGCACACGTCAATGTCCAAGAGCTAAAAAAACTCCTCTGCAAAAATAAAAATAACAAAAAAGCACCCGAGCTGTAGTGGAACAAATGTGTTGTTATGGAAAAAAATTAAGCTGTTTTATGTGTAGTTGCTCTGGACCAATCTTTCATTCAAAGAAGTGACACCCCCCCCCCCCCCCCCCCCCCCCAAAAGAAATGTCCAACTATATCTTAAGAAACAGACCAGTACAGGTGTGTGAGTTGTATGCAGTCATAATGTCATAATGCAGGACCCACAGTTGATCTGCAAATAAATAACAAAAAACAGTTGTCCTGATTTTTGGCTCCCCACTCATGATTGTTTAGACAAGCCGTTTATCGTGCTCGTATCAGACTAATTTTATTGCTTTCTCTGCAAACCTCTCCTTCACTTCTTCTCGTTTCCTCCCCAGTGTCCATCATCAAGACGTTCCACTACATGGGCTTTGAGATGGTGAAGCCGGGCAACCCCATGGTACCAGCCCGGCCCGATCTGGCCTTCATGGTTTACTCTCTGGACAACAGCAGCTCAGACGAGGAGTGACGGGCCACATCGCCTCCTGACACCTCGCTCACCCGCCCGGCCCCCCCACCCAGTCCCCGCCTCCCACAAAACATGCCTTCGCCCCCGGTCAAACAATGGAACCCCCGACTCTCGCTCGGACACCACCCCCTGCTCCACCTCACGGATCCGTCGTCACTAACTGGGAGGTGTCCCCCTTTTCTTTTACAGACTTGTGATTTAAGGAGGTGTTTGGGAGTGGTATGATTTCCATGTGACGCCCTCGCCTCCCCCCTTTTTTCCCCCCTTCCCTGAGGACAATTGCAGTTTGAAACAGGGAACAGTGAAGGTTGAACTGTCACATGCGTTGTGGGATTTGGGTTTTCTCCCCCCCCCCCCTGCTCGTGGTTCCTTTTTTGGCAGCATTATTTTGTCTGTGCTGCCGCCGACAAGACAACCAACTGTTGGACATTCAGGATAAGACGGTGTTTTACATTAAAATTCAGCATATCACTCGTCTGACAGCTTTCTACCTTTCATAAGAGTAGAGACTCTGGTTTGTCTTTGTGTGCTGTATACCACGAA